>NW_021699333.1:0-489 GCF_005190385.1 Monodon monoceros
CGTGTTAGGGTATGGGTTAGTGTTAGCTTACGGTTTAGGATTAGGGTGCGGGTTACGGTAAGGCTTCGGGTAAGGGTTAGGGTTACGGTTAGGATTAGGGGACGCGGACGGGAACGGTTTAGTGTTCAGTTTAGGGTACGACAACGGTTTAGCGTGAGCGTACGTATTAGGGTATGGGTTAGTGTTAGCATACGGGTTAGGATTAGGGGACGGGTGCTGGTAAGGCTTCGGGTAAGTGTTAGGGTTAGGGTTAGGGTTAGGGTTAGGATTATGGTTAGGGGACGGGGACGGTTTAGGGTACAGGTTAGTGTACGACAATGGTTTAGGGTGAACGTACATGTTAGGGTACGGGTTAGGGTTAGCGTATGCGTTAGGATTTGCGGACGGATTAGGGTAAGTCTTCGGGTAAGGGTTAGGGTTAGGGTTAGGGTTAGGGGACGGGGACGGGGACGGTTTAGGGTATAGCTTAGGGTACGACAACGGTTTAGG
>NW_021699333.1:589-1262 GCF_005190385.1 Monodon monoceros
TAGGGGACGGGTTAGGGTAAGGCTTCGGGTAAGTGTTAGTGTTAGGGTTAGGGTGACGGTTAGGGTTACGGGACAGGGACGGGGACGGTTTAGTGTTCAGGTTAGGGTATGACAACGGTTTAGGGTGAGCATACGTGTTAGGGTATGGGTTAGTGTTAGCGTATGGGTTAGGATTACGGGACGGGTTAGGGTAAGGCTTCGGGTAAGGGTTAGGGTTAGGGTTAGCGTTATGGTTAGGGGACGGGGTCGGTTCAGGGTACAGGTTAGGCTATGACAACAGATTAGGGTGTGCGTACGTGTTAGGGTATGTGTTGGTGTTAGCGTACAGGTTAGGATTAGGGCACGTGTTACGGTAAGGCTTCGGTTAAGGTATAAGGTTAGGGTCAGGGATATGGTTAGGGTTAGGGTTAGGGGACGGGGATGGTTTAGGGTACAGGTTAGGGTACGACAACGGTTTAGGATAAGCGTACGTGTTACTGTACGGGTTAGTGTTAGCGTACAGGTTAGGATTAGGGTATGGGATACGGTAAGGCTTCGGGTAAGTGTTAGGTTTAGGGTTAGGGTTAGGTTAGGCTTAGGGGATGGGGACGGTTTAGGGTACAGGTTAGGGTACGACAACGGTTTAAGGTGAGTGTACGTGTTATGGTACGGGCTAGTGTTAGCGTACGGGTTA
>NW_021699334.1:0-1095 GCF_005190385.1 Monodon monoceros
CCAGGAGGGCCCCATACGGTCCTGCTCCATTTCATTTCTTCAACAACATCAGAGCTTTTCTTTCTCTCTTTTAGAGTATGCACGGATTGGATAGGACTAAATTTTAGGAGACCACACACCTAGTGATCTATCTTTTGTTTGCAACATGTGTATTCCCAGCCCTAGTGAGGAAGAAAGTAAAGCCAAGTATTTGTCAAATTGACTTGATTCACCTGATTGTTTTTTCCTACTTTTCCTAGGTGTTGACCATTCTTAAAGTTAGGTAGGTAATATAGTATAGGAAACCAGTAAGCAAAAGTTTTCCAGAAGCTAATTTTTCAATGTCAATTCAAATTCCTCTGTTGGAAGATTTAGGCAGTGATTGTATATGCCACATCTGCTATTATTTCTTCGCTTCCCTGTCTTTTATTTTCCACTTTGTACCTTCCTCTGCTAATGAATCATGTAAACAAAATGAAAGCAACGTGAATTTGTTTTGTTCCAGTTTCCCAGGTTGGCCATTCATTTCAATTCAGTGAATGAGTAGGTCAAGTCAGTAAAAAATATCTAATTTTACTAAAAGACTGTCTTAGAAATCACCGTATAAAAACACACTTCAGGGCTTCCCTGGTGGCGCAGTGGTTGAGAATCCGCCTGCTGATGCAGGGGACACGGGTTCGTGCCCGGTCCGGGAAGATACCACATGCCACGGAGCGGCTAGGCCCGTGAGCCATGGCTGTTGAGCCTGCGCTCTGGAGCCTGTGCTCCGCAACAGGAGAGGCCACAACAGTGAGAGGCCCACATACCGAAAAAAACAAACAAAAACCACTTCAAAAAGAATAATGGATGCTTAACCCACTAGTTTGAGTGTCAGAGCTATTGGCCCATAGTGTACAAGAAAGTTTATATTAGGGTATTTCTGTTACAGCGTCACTGGAGAGAAAATATTTACATAAAGAAACACTTAAGTGAATATGGATTTACGCATTCTGTAATTCTGTTTAAAGGTGTTCAAATTCTTTGAATCCATATAACTTGGCATGTCTACTGTTTAAATTTTACTACCAGCACATGCAAAGCCCTTTACAAACTCCTGTTTTTTCCAAGCTGACCCCA
>NW_021699335.1:0-1349 GCF_005190385.1 Monodon monoceros
ATATGAGGCACTAAGGTGAGAAATATATAATGGGCATGGGAATCCTCTGTCAGCACCACCAACAGGGTAATAGAGGAGTGTCTGGCAAGCAGGCCATCCTGACAGCACAGATACAAAAGAAACTCACATTCACATGATTGCTTGTTTGCTTCTCTTGCTTTTCCATGAGTTTCACAAAAGTAGAAACTATTCCACAGTTTTCATCATCTGTTACCTAAATCGTTTCTTTCTTGAATTTATTAGGCATTTAATATAAGCACTTTGACAGAATTGATGAGTATTTAAAAGAATGAATGAATGAATAAATGAATAATCAAAAGTATGTTTCTTTCTAGAAGTTTAGAATCTACCTCTACCAAACAAACAAGGCACAACAATTAGAGATACCAAAGCATAACAACATATACAATTTAATACATATCTTCTTCTTTACAACCCATAGTTGACAGAACAATGTATAGTTTGCCTTGACTGTCATCAAAATTAAGAGAAAAATCTATTCACACTGAAGGACAGCAAAACATGTTAATATATTGCTCATGTGTTGTTTACATCATGAACCATTTCCTGCAAAATGAAGAATGACAAATTGCAAGTTACATGACCTTTGAAATACACTATCATTTATGGCAAGCCTTCCTTCAAGGATTTTAAATAGGATAAATAGGTTGTCAAAAAAAAAAAGAAGCGACTTATAAAACTGTCATCTAGTTGAGTGGCAGGTTTTTGTATGAACACTTTTTTGAATAAGAATGCTGAGTTTCTTATATATATATACATACAAATATATATATTTTTTGTATATATATACAAAATTTGTATATATATACAAATATATATATATATTTTAAAATGATCATGGGTACTAACTCTAAATCCTTACAGAGAAAAAAACCATGCAGAAAAGATTATCTGTTTTGAAAATGTGAAGTTAGTTCATATGTTGCTTCATGTTGTAAATGTATTGAGCTTGAATTTGCACAAGGACTGGATGTGAAAGGAAAAGTTTAAGATTATCATTCCATTTCTTAGAATCAAATCAAGAGAAAAAAATCTTTTCTTTGTACAGTTGGGATTGGGAGGTGCATTTTTAAATTCCTTTAAAAATAATTTTTCAATAAAATTTATGTAAAATTCACACTCAGGAAAAAAACAAACAGTGAAACTGTGTGGAAAAATTAAACAAAATGGGAAATATGGAAACCACGATTTCAAAGTTCTTTAGTGACACTGTAGAGAAAGTGTATATAAACAAATAATGTGTAATGCTTTGTACTAGTATATAGCTCTAGGAGTATTTTCATCCAAAAAAGTCCTTGTTTTATAGAAATCCATGAAATTTGAGTTCT
>NW_021699336.1:0-22381 GCF_005190385.1 Monodon monoceros
GAGAGAGAGAGAGAGAGAGAGAGAGAGAGAGAGAGAGAGAGAGAGAGTGTGTGTGTGTGTGTGTGTGTGTGTGTGTGTGTGTGTGTTTTGGCCAGGTGAATGTAATGATTGGATTGTAATTGATTAGGAAGAAAAAATAAACCCTAAACCTCTAGGAGAAATGTATGAAGGCACTAACTGGGAAAACACATACTCCAGGGTCAGTAGTGTAGGCAGTAAAAGAGTTAGGAATATGGGATAGGGATGGGTTTTGGCTGAGGATAAGAGTGGCAGGTAGCATGGCTTAGACTAACAACACACTGATGGAGAAAACCTCCCTGCCATTTGGGTGAATAAAATTTTTGTGACTTAGATTATTTAGTAATAAACAGTTGTTTTTATCAACATTAGTACTAGTTATTTACTACATTAGAAAATACCCTAATACTACATACAATTCAATTCTTAAAATTATTACCATGAAATCTGGCCTTTCAGTCTTTTTTCCCTTTTAAAAAAGGCAGGAATGACTCAGCAAGTTATTTTGTAATGAGAAACTGTAAAATCATACGGTACTTACTTTCATATATACTCTGTGTACCTGTTACCCCATTTACCAAGAATGCAAATTTTGTTTCTTGTCCCGTGAAAGCCAACTAGTGGAATTACAAATAACAAATAATTCTAGATAGAAGAACAGAAAGTGGCAAAATCCAGACTTATTAACTGTGGCTACAAAAGCACCAAAAAGTATATCAGTTGCCAAAATATATACTATTGTAAGTTGGTATTGAAGCATCCTTTTGGCCTGAGATATGAAGTTAACCTCTGGCAAGGTCAATTCACATCACTCCAGACTTGGGAAGGATGAATCAAGGTCACCAAATCTGTTCTGTTTAAGAAAGATTAATGATAATCATCCGAAGAAGGTTGGGTGGAGGTTTGCACAGGGGTGAGGAAAGTGAGGGGACAGGAAGGGTCCTCAGTTGTGGTGGCTACCAACTGGGACGGCTTTCCAAATGAAAGGAAGGTTGATCCTTGAGGAAAAGTTTCAGCAAGACTGGAAGAGGCTGGGATGAGATGAGGTCCATCCTGAGAATCCAGAAAGTACATGTGAGGAAAGAGCTGCAGTTCAAAGTAGCTTTTGGGCAGGATTTCTATACTCTGCCTCACACTGAATACCAAATAACCTCAACTTTCATTAACAGATAATAAAATAAAGTAAAACAACATAAAAATAAAAACCCAACTCCTTGCCAATCACTAACAATTGAAGAATAAACAAATAAAAAACCTATTTTCTAAGCTGTCCCTCAATACACCAAAGAAATAGAAACCACCTCACCAATTAAAGCGGGAATTTCCATATTATTCATCTTGAGTTCTTTAATTACAATTGCATGGTGGTTGTTTTAAATATTCATAAAGTACCTACAAAGAATTTTGGACTCCAGGGAGTAAAATAAATTGAAATAGGTCCTGCTTTCTCCAACTTACATTTGAAACCTCTTTATATAGATTTGTTACTTTTTATGTTACTTCTAATGTTACTTATTAAATGTTTATGTTACTTCTAATGTTACTAATTAAAGGCAGGAATTCTAGCACAGTGCCTGGGATAATGCAGATGATATTCCTTTCTAGGCTTTTATTAAATTTTCATTCTTTTTTCTTTGGATCCATCTTCAGCTGGCAAGGTTTTCAGAGAAGTCCAAAGTACTTGACATGGAAAAGGAAAATGCTGTAGTCATAATCCACCAAGAAACTTCTCTTTCTAGATATAGTAGGTGATAAACTTCACACAGGAATGAAACATGTTTGCCCTTGCAAAATGACAGCCAACCCAGAAATTAAATAAGCTCATATAACCTGGTTAAACCAGATAGGTAAGTCTTTTCTTCCCCTACAAGTGAAACAGTAGTTGACCCACTGTACTAAGTATGATAATCTGAGGTAAACAATCCAGTTACCAGTCTACTGAAAGCTTCCTTGAGAAGTGCGAAGCTTCTGTCTGTCTTCTCTACCAGAGTCACTCTTATCTAAATATGTACTGAAGAAAGAATTTAACCCAATTTCAAAGATGCAGTTTTTTACATCCTAAGCAAATAGCAAATGGAACTAAATCATTTGCTGTTTTAGAAATGTGGTAGGAGCTTATCATAATAAAAGTTATTATTAGGTAAACTTGGCTGGATCATAAATTAAACATGCCTGTAAAATATAGTTTCAAGATAATATACTCTACCGTAAGTAGTACACTTACATAAGCCTATAAAACTATTATCTCCAAGATAGTTGTGTTCAACCTGAGCTTCTCAATTAGTGTTGTAACACATTTCTGTTCTTCTGAACACTTTTTTCTTTTATAGTTAGAACACTGTAGAGAATTTAGATTCTAGGAAAATATCTTCTTTTTAATAAATTAAATGCTGAATGGCCTTTCAGATTCACAGTTAACATCTGTTACCCATAATTAATTGTCATCATTAATGAAAACAAGTGAGCTATTAGCACAGAGTGAGTCAGTCCAGTACGTTTTACATTTAAGTTGGGTGAACTGAGCCATTTTCGTTTTGCCATCTTTCTCAGTATAAGATATTTCAAAGGATTGACTGTTGGAAGAGTTCCTCCTCAGCAGTGTGTGAGTTCTACCTGACCACCACAGGTCTCTCACTCCCATGTAGTAGCTAACTTTGAAGAGAGCAAGTGTCTACAGTGGTTTCAGCAGCTTCAGTGAAGTTTTCTTCCTTTGCACGGCTAAGTACACTTACTTGACGTTTGTCTTTTTCACTAAGGATCATCTGAAAGTTCAGAGATAACAGAACTATTTAAATATTGGAATTAAATGTAATAACTTTAATTAAACTTGTCTTTAGAACTTTTGCCTACTACCGTAATCTGCATCCTGTTTTTAACATCAACAAACATTACATGGTTTAAAAAAAAATGGGAAAAATTGATAGTGAAAGAATAGAATGGAGAGGGGGAGCCACTGTGGAAACAATTATTTTTCTTACTATTTTGTTTTTGCCACCTTTCTGATTTGTTTTTAAATAGGTAGCAAGACTAGATGTGCTGCTTAATAATTCTGATTTAATGATTCTGATATGATTGTTTTCACTGAGAAGGCATAGCTTAAAAATTCCAGCAGGACTTGCAAGTTAAAAATATGAAGAAGGGGCTTCCCTGGTGGCGCAGTGGTTGAGAGTCCGCCTGCCGATGCAGGGGACGCGGGTTCGTGCCCCGGTCCGGGAAGATCCCACATGTCACAGAGCGGCTGGACCCATGAGCCATGGCCACTGAGCCTGCGCGTCCGGAGGCTGTGATCCGCAACGGGAGAGGCCACAGCAGTGAGAGGTCCACGTATCGAAAAAAAAGAAAGAAAAAAAAAATATATATATATATATAAAGAAGAGGAGGAGAAGGAGGAGGGGTCTGGGCAGGGGGAGGAGGAAATGGAGTGGAAGGGGAAGAAGAGGAAAGGGGAAGAGGAAGAACAACACAAGAACATTTGAAAAATCTCATGAATTAATAGAAATCTTCTTAAAGTTTCATGACATTTCTTTTCAAGAGGAGTAAAAAAGATATCCAGCTGTTGATATGGACTTCTCACTGGAGTTCTTTTCTCAGGAAGCTGGAGTGAGCCTAACCAAACCTGACAAACTTGAGTTGGTTTCTTAGAATTGCAGAGGGACCAGAGAAAATCAACCTGCATAATAAAAGAAAAGCATTTAATAGGAGGAGAAATTAAAGAGATTTTGTTAGTAAGGTTAGAAGCATGAAAGAAAAGGATAACTGTGTTAGACTGGATCCTCCAACAGCTGATGCCAAGATAGGATTAAACGTGCTAACATTTTAAGTGAAGCAGCTGCTAGAAAAAATATGAAGGGAGCCTAAGACGGCTGGAAGAGCTTTTAGACCACAGTGCAAGTCTGACCCTGAGTGAAAGAGAGGGAAGGAAGGTCGAGTGCAAACATCCTTGACTACTGGACAGTCTGAGGAATGTTTGGCAAGGCTGCCAGGTGGTCCTCAAGCCAGAGTCAGATGTCAGAGGTCCTGAGTCTCCTAGGGGTCGAGCATCATATCTGCCTTAGTTTCCCTGGCCACTATCAGTTGATTGTTCAGTGCCTCTTCCATGGTGGGTATTTTCCTCTGGACATTAACATATGATATAGAAATCTTCACATTTGGTGCTTACTTGAATATATCAATTCACATTTCTCTACTCCAGACCCTGGAAAGTCTCTGCTTTTTCAGCCTTTTTTCTTGCATGACCTAACTAGATGGTCAGGCCATTGGCCATTACCCAGTAAGCTCTCTCTTCCCACCTTGGGCCACTTCTCTTTCCACAGGTCCACTATTAGTCATTTCCTCAGTTCCCAAATTAATAAATAAAACAGAACTGGACTTTAGCCATCGTTCCACGTGTCCCCTCTATCCCCCCATCCTGATAGAGAGCCAGGATGGTGATTTGGGTCTCTGGGATCAAGATAAACTCACACCTTGTGTTTGTAAGTCCTCAAAATATTTGGTTATTCCACCTTTCCTCAGTGTATAGTCACCCAATAAATAGGTCCCTTTGTGGAGAGTCTGGGGAATTATCATGGTATAAACTTGTCATAGTGTTGCAAGGTCCTTTCTTCTAGGGACTTGAGCATCTTTTTAGTATTGATCCATATCTGGGAACTGAACAAGGGATTGTGGCTTTTTATTGGGTGATCACCTTCCATTACCTTAAGCACTTTGTTATGTGCCTGTCTATTTTGCTATTAGTTCCACATTCCTTGCTGGTTACCACCTTGGCTATACCTCTGACCTTGCTGGTCTTTATGGAAGTTATGACCTCTTGACTTCTGAGAGTAAAGCCCCATGACTTGGCCTTGATTATTTCAGGACCCAAGATCCCCATGAGTGTTAATGAGCTCAGCTTTGTCACCTACCATCCTAGGTCTTGGGACCAGGGCCTGCAGAGGATAGCTACTAAAAAACTTCTTAGTGATGCTGGTGCCCTTTCACTGTTGCATTCCTGATGGCCTTGGTGAATGCATTGTCCTTTGAGTCCTCTTATAGAACATAATCCTCTGATGTGTCATCTGGCCTTCTGTAGCATATTCACTGTAGCATGCCCATGTCCCTCAGCCTCTTTATTCCTTTCTCTACATCTACCAGGGCAGGGGAGTCATTTCTATCTCACTGTGATTAGCTGTCTTTTTTTCAAGGCTTCTAAGAACCACTCCAGCAGCAAGATTTCTCCATCCTCTTGGGTCCTGTGTCATGAAAATGGCCCTCAAATCAATGAATTTCTGCAAGACAGTCTTATGTTCTAGCCCCTCAATCACACACATTCCAAGTCCAATCCCAGGAGCACTTGTCTGGCTCCTGCTGGTACATGTGGCTAGCTTTTTTGCATTTTTAAAGTGGACCCTGCAGGTCCCAGCAGGGTCTTGCTTGGAATTTAATCCTAGTTGTTGGCCTGGGAACTAGAATGGAGGTGGGAGAAGTTCCTCAGGAACCACCTGTTGCCTTACTGAGGCGAGGCTTCTTCAGCATTTGCTAGGATGGTGGAAATGCTAGCATCTAGTAAGGAAGTTTGAGCCACCTCTTCAAGCCCAGAGAATCCAGGGTGTACTGCAAACATCTGCTCAACATGTAGAGCAAACATCTTCAAAGCTTTCCATCTAGATGTCTCCCTCCCATGTTTTGGGACTCTAGATTTCTCCCACCAGGTTCCTGACCTTTATATACACACTTGCCTTGACTGAACATTCAAATATCTTTGGAGCTCTCCTACAAACAATTACATATTCAGTTTGCTTCTCCACTATGTCTGCCCCTCCACTGCAGGAGAGAAGAAACTCTTTTTTTTTTTTTTTTTTTTTTTGCGTTACGCGGGCCTGTCACTGTTGTGGCCTCTCCTGTTGCGGAGCACAGGCTCTGGACGTGCAGGCTTAGCAGCCATGGCTCACGGGCCTAGCCGCTCTGTGACATGTGGGATCTTCCCGGACCGGGGCACGAACCCGCATCCCCTGCCATCGGCAGGCGGACTCTCAACCACTGCACCACCAGGGAAGCCCGAGAAGAAACTCTTTGTAAGCTACCACGGAGGCTCTCTGGCTCCCACACTTAGCTATTAGGTGCTTGTTAATAGATCCTCAGACCCTTATTATCTTTCTGCATGTCATCAATACAACTTTAAAGTAATCAGCCAACTTGGCTCTCTTTGTAAGTATTGAACCTGTAATTTTCAAATGCCTGCATCATTGCACCTGGCACAGAATTCCCCTCCACCAGTACATTTTCTAGATCACCATTATAAAATCTTTAGCAAATATGCTACCATCTTGTGTCAGGCGCTATCTATACATCACTTAACAACCAGGATGGAGTTCCCTAGGTGGGTGAGCCAGTCCTAAGTCCCCATTTTACTGCCTGTTTTCTGGTACCACTCCTGGTACCACTTCTGTTAGTCCCTCTGAGAAGCAGATGCCAAGATGGGATTAAATATGCAAGAATTTTACTAGGGGGAAACTCTGGGAGGAAATGGGGAGGGAGCCCAGGAAGGCTGGAAGAGCCTTGTAAACTGTAGGAAAGCAGGAAGCAAAGGTGAGCAGAAGTGTCCCAGTCAGCTGTGTGTCCTCCTGTAGTTTTGGCAAGGTCATCAGCAAGCCCTTGAGTCAAATACCTATGTCTCCCAGTATCAGACCTGCTTTAGTATCCCTGCAATGGTCAGTCATTGGCTGGAAGCAGTTTCTGGGATGCTGTGTGGCCTGGGCCCAAATGTGGTAATGGATTTCAGAGCACAAGAGCTGGCCAATTTTGGTCCCTGTTGTTGGAGGTCTGCAGCTTCCATTCTTATGGCCACGCTGACCAACAAAGGTGGAGGAAAGATATCTGTAGACTGGGCCCCCACTCTGATGTCCATACTTAGGGGAATCAAAGCAAGAGGGGGTGCTTTTTTCTGCAAGGGAATCCACTGTAAGGAAGGATTTCGTTCTCAATGATTCCATGCTGGAACAGACTTTCATTGAAGACTTTGGAATCATTAAGCCTGAACCTTTCTATTTATAGGGTGTTAATTTAACCAATTATGGTGTCCAAGTGGGAGTGGAGGGGGTCATGTGGTATAGAACTCATATGTCTTTACATAAGCACTAAGTTTGTCCTTTTGTAAACAGAGAAAACAGGTTTCTCTTTAACCTCAGTAATTCTCTGAGTCTTTAATCTTCAAAAAGTTATTATGCAAATTGGGACTCTCTTATAAGGTAATTAAGTGTACAATATTGGCAAGCACTACAATGATGTAATGTTTACTTAGTGCTGAAGTAAAGCTTTTTTTTTTACATCTTTATTGGAGTATAATTGCTTTACAATGGTGTGTTAGTTTCTGCTTCATAACAAACTGAATCAGCCATACATGTACATATGTTCCCATATCTCTTCCCTCTTGGGTCTCCCTCCCTCCCACCCTCCCTATCCCACCCCTCCAGGTGGTCACAAAGCACCACCAAGCTAATCTCCCTGTGCTATGTGGCTGCTTCCCACTGGCTATCGGTTTCACATTTGGTAGTGTATATGTGTACGTGCCACTCTCTCACTTTGTCCCAGCTTACCCTTCCCCCCCACCACGTCCTCAAGTCCATTCTCTTCCTCAAGTAGGTCTGCATCTTTCTTTATTCCTGTCCTGCCCCTAGGTTCTTCATGACCGTTTTTTTTTTTTTTTTTTTTAGATTCCATATATATGTGTTAGCATACGGTATTTGTTTTTCTCTTTCTGACTTACTTCACTCAGTATGACAGACTCTAGGTCCATCCACCTCACTACAGATAACTCAATTTCGTTTCTTTTTATGGCTGAGTAATATTCCATTGTATGGCCAGGCTTTTTGTTTAAAACAACGTGTTTCAGTAAATCTTGCTTGAGAAATGTTGGGATAGCTTAGCTTATAGCTTAGCTTATAGCTTAGAAATTTTTTTTTTCTTTTGCAGTACGCGGGCCTCTCACTGTTGTGGCCTCTCCCATTGCGGAGCACAGGCTCCGGACACGCAGGCTCAGCAGCCATGGCTCACGGGCCCAGCCGCTCCGCGGCATGTGGGATCCTCCTGGACCGGGGCGCAAACCCGCGTCCCCTGCATCGGCAGGCGGACTCTTAACCACTGTGCCACCAGGGAAGCCCAGAAATGTATATTTTTAAGGGCAAGGTGTGAGATTAACAGCTTCATGCCACTGACTTCATAATTCTACAAGTTGATTTTAAAGTATTCTTTTAATACATGTCCAGAATATAAACTTTATTATTGGTAGTCAATAAGCATGTATTAGCCTCAAAACATGCACCTCTGTTAATGTCACTTTTTAAGATGACATCTTGCAAGTTCTCTAATTGTTTTTGTTTTTTTTCTTCTAAGATGATCAGCAGTTTAAACAGCTCAGAAGGCTTTGTTAATTACTGGGAACATATGATGTCCTAGCCCCTAGTATTTACATCAAGTCTCAAGAAAAGTTATTTCCTTTTTTTTCCAATTATTTAGGAAACTACAAGTAGTTACTTAATTGTTGAATATCTGAGCTAGCAACTGGATCCTCAGCAATGACAAGTTTAAACCCTGGGAACTGAGAGACAGTTGTAAAAGGGGATTGCACAAGGAAGCAATTTCTGTGCACTCTGAAATTTGTCTTTTAAATTGTTGGAAATAAACAATGTTGTATCTCTTCAATAGAAAGGAAAAATACCCTAAAGAATCCTCCTCTGCAGAAATCTTTCATTGCTTCAAGATTCTTTAGAATTATGGTGTCTCCAAAGTGCTGCTTTATTAAGATGTACTGAACCACATAAGTCAATGTTATCTTGAAGTTCAAACACATCAGATAATAGGAACCACTAAATAACATCAAAGCTGTTATAAAGAACAACTCAGGAGGATTTTAAAAGGAGTCTTTAGATTTGATCTATGTGAATAAACAATACTGTGCCTGCCCATTCTAATTATAATTACTATAATACACAAAAGTTGAGTAATCGTAAAGTAAAATTGTTGTCATGGGAAAACTCTTATTCCACTATTGCATGATTCTAGTTATTTTAACATGGCAGAGCATACGTGCAGCTCTGAGGATAAGAAGCACTTTGGCATACAGATCTGAGAATGAATCACTTTTTGTATATACAAAACTCTGAAAAGCCATGTGAAGGCTGCATGATGTGTGAGTGGTTTTAAAATATTTCATCAAGAATCTTTTAATTTTGCAAGAAAAGAAAATACTGTTTACCATTAAAAGGAAAGTTGACAGATATGACACCCAAATATGAACAAATTGAGTTCTGATTTATCTGAACAGATATTTTAAAAATAATTTCAGACCTACAAGGTCATTTCTTATACATCTCTCAGATTAAGATATTGAACAAAACATGTTTTTGTTTTCTTTCAAAATCTGGGTTCTAGTGTAAGAGAAGTTAGTGGCATTTTCTGACTGCCTTCCTGTCATCTTTTTCACAGACTCAGGGCTGTGGACACTGAGCAAGGCAGAGAGCAAAAGAAACATTGATGAAGACTCTCTCTCTTCAAAACACTTAATTATTAGTATTCCTTACAATCATTCATACAATCCTTACAATCAGTCAAGCCCTCAAATGGTATATAATGTCTGGTATTATTTTTCTCCATCTTCTTCACAGGTGACCTACAAACATTTTACAATGTAGATATCAGAGGTCAGATAGGAGCATGCATGTCTTAGGCTTTTTAAAAAATATTAAATCCTCCTCCAATAGGAAGTTGTCCCTGATAAACTTTGAAAAGCCTGTTTCTTTTTAAATTTATAAGCTTTTATCTGGAAATAATTTCAGACTTACAAAAGAGTTGCATGAATAATACTAGCATGAAGAACACACCTGTATATTTCTTATCCAGATTTATCCATTGTTAACATTTTACCATTTGCTATATAATGTGCTCTTTTTCCCTGTCTCTCTCTCTCTCTTTTTATGTATTTATATATAGTTTATATATAAATATATATATATGTATATATATATATATATATATATATATATATATACACCATTTGATTATTTCTTTACTTTCTGTCATAACAAGATGTTCAAGCTTATGCTTATCTTATATTTAGCCTGCCGCAGCCCTGGAAACAAACTCTCTGAGGAGCCTTCATTCCTTTCAGTGGAAAATTATATTAGAGACCGAGATCTGAGTATGAGGTGTGCTCATTTCTACAGGGTTGTCATTGCTTCTTATACCATTCAGCAGGCAGAACTAGGAAACATGTATATGTGTATAAATGCACACACGTGCAAATAAACACACAATACACATACATATGTATCCATTCTGCCCATAACCTCTTCCTTGCCTTACTCTTAGCTAGAAGTTATGAAATACTCATCAGTATATGAGATATATTCATGAAAGTATGAAACACTAAACATTAGTTGCTTTATCAACATTTTCCCAGTCATCTTTGGTTGGATGAATCTCATCCTTGTGTTGATTATCATGTTTCGCTTTCATTTCTGTAAAATCTTTATTTTGCCCTCCTACCTTTTTCCGTTTCCTGTTTTCCTTTTACTGTTTCATCTCCAAAGGTTCACCTTCTTAATATATATGATTCTGTTCCAGAAGCAGTGCATCTTTGAGGCTGCCACTTCTGGTGCTGTATACTTTCAAGTTCCTTTCCTGTGGTCAATTCTATGAATTAGTAAGTTCTGACATATGTTCAGTATTTTATCATTTATTTTTGAGCATTTTCTTTTTGATAATGATTTCATCTATGCCTTGAAAGGATTCAAAATGAACCTCCCTAAAATGTGCCACTTTGTCATGTGGATTACTTTGAGCTGAAGTCAATCAAGGCCCAGAAGACTCAGGGAGAGCTTTTTACTCCCTGTTAACTTCCTGAAAGAATTTAGATAGAGGGCCTGATTCAGGAAGAGAGCTATCACCAGAAATAACTACAAGGAATATAGACTAGGTGTGGTAAGCTTGGGGGAAGCTAGGTAGGGCCTGGAGATCAAACCCTTTTTCCCATTGTCTCTGCATGGCATAGCAAACATTTGTTTACTGAACATTTGCTCTTCCCATCTTCCTGTGGATTATCTTCCTCCTGTTTTTAAACCCAGACCCCTACCCATTCGCCTTAGTTTAGAATGGCATATACACCACAATTGCCTGACTGCCTTTGGGTCTCACAGTCTCAGCGGCCCCCTGTACATATATAATTAAGTTTGGTTTTCTCCTGTTAATCTTCCCTATGTTAATTTGATTATATCAGTCAAAGAATAAAGAGGATAGAGGAAAAGTTCTCCCTCCCCTACAGCTTCATCTCAGTCCTTTGCTCTCCTCTTATTCTTACTCAAGGAGAATTGTTAGTCTTCTCTCTTCTGCTCCCTGCATCCACAGGCTTGCAGCACAGAGCTGGCAGTGGGAAAGACATTGGAATTTTTGCTTTGTTTCTTTTCTACTTATAGATAATTATAAAGTTGCATTTTCCTGTCTCCCCAACAAAGCTTAAAGTATTGGTTCTATGTGGCTTATTTCTTCTCCCTGTTGATTTTCTGGAGTGCTGATTAATCAAAAATAGTTTCTTGCCTTTTGAAAAACCTTAAAAATATTACAGACATAGAATAAATATTTTTATAGAAATTACCAGTTAGATTTAAATATTTAGAAGTTAGAAATGTGAGCCAGACACCAAATCTTCAGTTAATTTGGGGAGAGTGAGTAAGAGGTCAGAAAGTGAAAGGGACCATGTAGGAGAGGTGAGTAGGGTAGCCAGAGGGCAGTGGGGCAAAGTGGGAATGATACAGGAGAGCAAAAATATAATGGGTCAGAAAAGCACTGGGGAACAAAGTTTTTTATCATCTCCCGAATAAGAGGTTTTTGAAAATCAACAGTGTTTAACGTAGAGCTTTTGGGGAAGTGGTATCCTCAAAATAGAGCTATGGGGAGGGAATATTCTGTGAATAGTTGCTTTCCAGAAAATAAAAAATTGGTGAGTAGTGGCACATTCAGATTGGAGAGGCTAAGTCAGGCAGCATCAGGATTAAAGTACAATATGGAGAATGGCTAAGGATGGCTGGGATGCACCCACCCCAGGGTTGGAAGAACTGTTCTTAAATAGAAATCGCATACAAAGTAGCTTCAATGAAGGCACAGATAAGTCTGCAATTTGAGTCAGAAGTTTATACAATGGTCCAAGCAAAGGGCCCTAGGAGAAACAGATGTCTCATCTGTGGGCACTGAGGCAGACACAGGCAGAAGTTCCTGGTTGAGTTTGTAGGGGAGGAAAAGTATTTTTTCTTCATATTTCTAGGTTTTCAGCTGGGTTTCTGTAAGAAAAGAGAGATTAACAAGAGACAAAAAAAAATTTTGACATGTATATCTCATTACACATGGGAGAAATTCAGTCATGAGTTACCCAAAGGGATGTTTTGGACTGAGGCTCCTACACCATCTTAAGGAGGGGGTAGACTTCTGGACAAGGGGAAGTAAGTTATGGGAAGGTAACTAGGAGAAGTATAGCCAACAAGGGTAAGGGTTGTTGTGCAGATCAGAGTGGTACCTTCTCCAGTGATGAGTCTCTTGTGATTAAGAATCATCCTTCTCTTTTGGGTACAGAGAGAGAGAGAGACCCTTAGAAATGCACAAAATGTAAATTTGCTTTACAAAAGGGAGACTTTTTTCCTTTCTTCAGAGCTTCTCCTGTGTCAGCTATTTCTTGAAATAATCAGCTCAAAATTATCTTTATGCCAAAGAGGCATACTTTGGGGTGGCACATTCTGGTTTACGAATCAAAGTCCTGGTAGGTGGACCTGTAAGCTTATGCAGATAAAGACTGGAATGGAGCTGGAGATCTACATCTAATCTACTGAGAGCTTTAGTCCTTTCTCCTTTCCGTTTAGCAGTCTATAAATACTGTATGCCAATCCACTCTTTTCTTGCCTCCAGTACTGCAAAAGAGATATCTAATAGTGTCATCACTTTCTCCTTTTTATGGGTTATAGTATGATACTTAGATATGTGTCCTTCATTCACAATTCAGTGAAATCTCTCAATCTGTGGACCTAGCACTCTCTTTAATTTAGGGATATTGTTTATTATGATATAATTAAAGGTTCTCCTCCATCCTTTTTATTCTTTAGAAGCCCTCATTATTCAATATTAAGTTCTCTTTTTCCTCCATATTCTCTTCTCTCTATACTTTGCCTCCACTCTGAGACAGTTTTCTCCTATTTTGCCTTCTAGACCGTTAAAGCGGGTTTCAACAGTCTCATCTCCAATTTCAATTTATTCACTGAATTGTTAAACTATGAACAGTTATGTTAAACCATGGCTTGCTTAACTTTAATTTCCTTAAGTTTTATTATTATTTTAAATTTGGGTTTTCAGTTGCTTTTTTTACGTGTTCTGTGTGTTCTGACTGACATTTCAGAAGCTGAGAGGGATAGCTAGTTCTCTATATTTAGCTCATTGTAGCTTAAGCATAATAGTAGGAGGGTGTGGTTGCAGTTCTACACTGGTAGATTTCCAACTGGCTGTTTCTCTTTGAGGCATGGCCTCAGATGTAGAAGCAGGCACGTTCCAGTTTGTAGCAGAAATACCTGGAGGAAGTCTACCTGTTCTCTAGTTTCCTCTAACTCTCACAGTCTGAGAGTCATGGAAAACCTGGTTCACTTGTCAGCTCCTCTAGGTATTGTGGGCCCCAAAGGAAAAGTCAAACCTACATAGGGTCATTGTCAAATGGTACCCTTTTCCTACCATGAAGAGGTGCTCTCTACAAATCTCTGAGTGCCAGTGTCTTCCCATAAGATGCTACTTGCTGGCTCATGCATGGGAGCCCCTGATAATATCTCTAGGTCTTCATGCTTAGCCCACCATAAAGAAAGGCCTGTACCAGTTATCTGCAGTGAGATTCCCTTAAAGTAGGGTTACCTGATAAAATACAGGACACCCGATTAAATCTGAATTTTAGATACACAGTAATTTTTTTTTAGGGACCTACTTATAGTAAAAAAAAGTGTTCATTGTTTACCTGAAATTCAAGTTTAACTGAGCATCCCATATTTTTATTTGCTAAGTTGAGCCACGCTACCACAGAGCTCAAGGCCATCTTGCACATAGCTTCCTGTAGGGTCATGCAGAAGGTTGAGGCAGGAGGAGCAGCTAGATTGGTCTTGAGAGGTAGAGGAAAGAGGTTCAGTTCTTGTCACCATGTTCCAAATCTCTTTGTCTACAATTTTCTACTTCCCTTTTCACTTTGCCTATCATATATATTCTCCACAATGAACAAGACCTTATGAGCTGACCCAGGAAATAAAAACAACTATAATAAAAGCTTTCCCCACTAGAATCATGTGCTTGTAAATACAAATATTTTGGTTTCTTTTCCAAATCAATGATTTTATTATTATGTTAGGTTGTAAAGCAAAATCTAGCTACAAACTATTTCAAAGAAACAATTTAAAATGAATAATTAAAAAATAGTTAAAATAAAGGGACACTAGACAAAGGAAAACAAAATATTTTAAAAAAAGGAAAAGAGGAAGAAAGCAAGAGTGAAAAGTCAGTAGCAGATTATTGGAAATTTAAGTTTAAAGTCACTAAACAGGATAAAGAAGTACATAATGTAATCATAAAAGCACAGTTTATTAAGAAAATATATTAGCCAAACATCTACATCTTATACACAAAATAGATAAAAACACAAAAAAAGTAAGAATTGACTAGAAATAATTATAATGGAAGACTTCCCTACTCTCAAAATTATTCAAATTGAATGACCACAAGAATAGCAAAATAAAGTAAAGGATACTCAGGATCGGGAATTAATTTTTAAAAAATAAGTAGTTATAACATACTATTGGTGAAGGGCCTGTAGAGTAAGGAATGTTCTCATAGGGTGAAAAACTGGAGGAAAATAAAGTGTTATAAGAATTGGAAAAGCAATGGGGAAACATCTACTAAATTGAACTTTCAAAAATCTTTTGGCCCAGCAACCCATTAATGGAACTCTTTTCCATAAAAGGGAAAACATTAGTATATGAAGTCGAGTAGACAGGAATGTTTACTGCAGTATTGTTTGCAAAGATAAAACAAAAAAAGGGTGGAAATCAAATGAACGTCTCTCAATAAGAAAATGGCTGAATTCTGTCCTTACCAAGGGATATATGTCAGTTGAAATGGAGGGAGTTGTAGGAGTTATTAGCTGAGAGAGAAAATCATGATGCAGAAAAATACATATAATGTGATATTTTAATTTATATTATTTATCACTTAATGTATAAGTTTATATAGGGTTGAATGAACAAATGAAGAAGCATGGGTCAAAATATATATATTAACACAGTTTCACTTTATGTTGATGGGTAAGTGGGAGAAGGAGAAAGAAAATGAGAAGGGAAACCCAAGAAGAAAAGGGAAAAGATAAAAATTCTACCTCACAATGAAACATTTATCTGAGCTAATCAATGAATTTGGTAAAGTAGCAGGATACAAAATTAATGCAGAGAAATCTCTTGCGTTCCTATACACTAACAACGAAAAATCTGAAAGAGAAATTAGGGAAACAATCCCATGTACCATTGCAACAAAAAGAATAAAATACCTAGGAATAAACCTACCTAAGGAGACAAAAGACCTGTATGCGGAAAACTACAAGACACTGATGAAAGAAATCAAAGATGATACAAACAGATGGAGAGATATACCATGTTCTTGGATTGGAAGAATCAACATTGTGAAAATGACTCTACTACCCAAAGCAATCTACAGATTCAATGCAATCCCTATCAAACTACCAAGGGCATTTTTCACAGAACTGGAACAAAAAATTTTACAATTTGTATGGAAATACAAAAGACCCTGAATAGCCAAAGCAATCTTGAGAAAGAAAAATGGAGCTGGAGGAATCAGGCTCCCTGACTTCAGACTATACTACAAAGCTACAGTAATCAAGATGTTATGGTCCATTCAAGACTGGCACAAAAATAGAAATATAGATCAATGGAACAGGATAGAAAGCCCAGAGATAAACCCATGCACATATGGTCACCTTATCTTTGATAAAGGAAACAAGAGTATACAATGGAGTAAAGACAGCCTCTTTAATAAGTGGTGCTGGGAAATCTGGACAGCTACATGTAAAAGAATGAAATTAGAACACTCCCTAACACCATATGCAAAAATAAACTCAAAATGGATTAAAGACCTAAATGTTAAGGCCAGACACTAGAAAACTCTTAGAGGAAAACATAGGCAGAACACTCTATGACATAAATCACAGCAAAATCCTTTTTGACCCACCTCCTGGAGTAATGGAAATAAAACCAAAAATAAACAAATGGGACCTAATGAAACTTAAAAGCTTTTGCATAGCAAAGGAAACCATAATCAAGATGAAAAGACAACCCTCAGAATGGGAGAAAATATTTGCAAATGAAGCAACTGACAAAGGATTAATCTCCAAAATATACAAGCAGCTCATGCAGCTCAATATCGAAAAAACAAACAGCCCAATCCAAAAATGGGCAGAAGACCTAAATAGACATTTCTCCGAAAAAGATATACAGATTGCCAACAAACTCATGAATGGATGTGCAACATCACTAATCATTAGAGAAATGAAAATCAAAACCACAATGAAGTATCACCTCATACCAGTCAGAATGGCCATCATCAAAAAATCTGCAAACAATAAATGCTGGAGAGGGTGTGGTGAAAAGGGAATCCTCTTGCTCTGTTGGTGGGAATGTAAATTGATACAGCCACTATGGAGAACAGTATGGAGGTTCCTTAAAATACTAAAAATAAAACTACCATATGACCCAGCAATCCCACTACTGAGCATATACCCTGAGAAAACCATAATTCAAAAAGGGACATGTATCACAATGTACATAGCAGCACTATTTACAATAGCCAGGACATGGAAGCAACCTACAATTTACAGTTATTTACAATAGCCAGGACATGGAAGCAATGTGTCCATTGACAGATGAATGGACACATTGATGATGTGTCCATCATCATGATGAATGGACGGATGAATGGGTAAGGAAGATGTGGCACATATATACAATGGAATATTACTCAGCCATAAAAAGAAATGAAATTGAATTATTGGTAGTGAGGTGGATGGACCGAGAGTCTGTCATACAGAGTGAAGTAAGTCAGAAAGAGAAAAACAAATACTATATGCTAATACATATATATGAAGTCTAAAAAAAAATGGTTCTCATGAACCTAGGAGCAGGTCAGGAATAAAGATGCAGATGTAGAGAATGGACTTGAGGACATGGGGTGGGGAGGGGAAGCTGGGACGAAGTGAGAGAGTAGCATTGATATATACACACTACCAAATATAAAATAGATAGCTAGTGGGAAGCAGCTGCATAGCACAGGGAGATCAGCTGGGTGCTTTGTGACCACTTAGAGGGGTGGGATAGGGAGAATGGTAGGGAGGGATTCTGGGGATATATGTATACATATAGCTGATTAACTTTTTTATGCAGCAGAAACTAACACAACATTGTAAAGCAATTATAATCCAATAAAGATGTAAAAAAAAAAATTTTAGACATGATCACGCCTGTGAACTTATGTAAAGATACATATTGCCTTATGTGTAAATAAATTAAATTGACTAATTCTTAAAAAAGTCTTTGGATTCCTACCCAATATATGCATATTACAGAAAAAAATCTTTGCTCCAGATTTTGATCTCAGAATTTATCTTTTGTCTGCCTCTCTTTTTTGTGAGTCTTGTTTACCTATGTCTATTGAAAGTTTGTTCCCTCAACAACCCCAGGTCAGAAGTAGGCGTCTACTTTTCAGCGGGGATCTCACACTAGTGGTTTCTATTTTGTTGTTTCCTTCCTTTTTAAGCATTTCCTGCACAGCTCTCTGTCAGGTGCTGTGGAAGTTTAGAGAACTGTATCACTCAATCTTAGTTTTGAAGGAGCTTTCAATATAGTTGGAGAGGCATGTGTACTTAAAATATTACAATTTTAGAATAAAGCACTGCATATGCTGGTATAAGCCAGGACCTAATTAAGAAATGCATGCAGTCTAAATAAATAAAAGGCAAAATAATAGTGTTTGTTACTTAGTCCAGGCTCATATGGCTCACCACATAACAGGCCAATAAATCGAGAGATGAGTTGCTGGGGCATTGAATAGTGACTTTATTTGGAAAGCTCACAGACTGAGAAGGTGGTGGACTTGTGTCCCAAAGAACCATCTTGCCTGAGTTAGAATTCAGGATTCTTTTATACCAACAGGGGAGGGGATGTGATTGGTTGTTGCAAGTTTGGCATCAGAATCCTTTGTTCTTCCATCTGTCCAGTAGGTTAGGTCATGATGTTCTCGTAAACTTCCAGTAAGACAAATATTATTCTCTGTTCTGCAACTTTTTATCTCTGTATGAATGGAAAAGTGTTATACCTTTAAAGGTCAGAGCCTTGAGAATGGGCTATCCTGTATATTTCAGGCTATAGGCAACATTCTTAATTGTAGCAAAAGCAATAGAATACAGAGGTTAAAGTAAAAGAATCAGATCCAATATGGAGACAGATTTGTTCTTCCCTATTACATGTTCGTAAAAGGGAGAATTTGGGTTGGAGTGATCAGGAGAGAATTCGGTGAGGCTGTTAGGACAAGGACTAGGTTTCTGAAACATATGGCTAGGAAGTAGAAGGGTAGAAGGTATTCTATGTAGGCATGTTTTCTGAAAAAGAAACCAACACTCTCTAAAAAGGAATGAAGAAACACCACAGAGAAAAACATAGCATCACATTATTTGATAATGAGAATATCTATCCCCCAAGGGATGACTCTTTGCTAAATAAACCTACCCAATTGCTTACTACACTGAGGTGGGAAAATAGGTCTACTCAACACTAGCATTCCTTGAACACAATAATAGCTAATGCTTCTTGGATATTCACTACATTCCAGACACTGTATATATTTAGAGGCAAGTAAACTGAGTCACAGGTATGTTAATACTTGCTCAGGGTCACATTGCTAGTGAGGGGTAGAACTAGGATTGTAACCTGGGCTCATAACCTCTATGCTGACTGCCACTTTAACAGTGGCCACGTTACAAGGCAGTGGTAGAGTGGCTATTGGACTGGATGTGGAAACAACTTCATTACACGAGAGTACACATTTTAAAACATTTATAAAAATGAGATTCTAGCTATGCAAACCAACTTCCTACTGCATCAGGGAAATACCTTCAGGACCAATGGTAATTAGTGAAAGGAATCTTTAGATGACTTCTATAAGCACTGTAGTGGGAATGTAGCAGGGTACCCATGGCATATTTTATACTTGCTATATAATTTAGACAACTGTCAGCCCATGGGGAGCTCATATTTAAACTAATTTAAAATAAATGAGTAATTAGCTTTTCATGAGCTAATGAATCAAACATTTTCCTAAATGGAAAACAAATCATGTTTATAGCTTAGCCCTCAATCTCAGCTATAAGTCCTATAATTCACTTAAAAATAAGCTCTCTGGCCTTTGGTTAAAAAGCAACTTGGGGGCTTCCCTGGTGGCGCAGTGGTTAAGAGTCTGCCTGCCGATGCAGGGGTCACAGGTTCGTGCCACGGTCCGGGAAGATACCACATGCTGCGGAGCGGCTAGGCCCGTGAGCCATGGCCGCTGAGCCTGCGCGTCTGGAGCCTGTGCTCCGCAACAGGAGAGGCCACAACAGTGAGAGGCCCACGTACTGCAAAAATAAATAAATAAAAATTAAAAACAACTTGGTCTTTTTCCTCTGGAGATATCTAGATTTTCATCACCTACCAGCCACCTTAATATACACTTGATATCAAAATAATGCATTTTGATTTGTTCCATGAGTTTTTTTTTTAGTGAACAAGGTACATTGAATGATCTTTTCAAGATAATTTACAATGTGATCCATGTTATAATTAAAACCTTTATTTGAAATGGTGGGGATAAAAAAGTGGGTAGTGTCTAGAATAGGAAATTTCAAAAACAAAACAAATGAATAAACATAGAAAAATGGAAACAGATTTATAGATACAGAGAAGAAACAGGTGGTTGCCAGAGGGGAGGGGGGTGGAGGGAGGAAAAAAATAGGTGAGGGAGAGTAAGAGGTACAAACTTCCAGTTGCAAATATATCTCTATCTCTATCTATCTATTTATCTATCTATCTATCTATCTAATTTTTCTACATTTTAGGCCCTATGCTGAGTTCTTTACATGCAGTATCCAAATGGGCCTCATAGTAATTTTAGGTGGTAGTATAATTACTATCCCTAATGTAAATAGACTCACTCTCCAATTCAACATTTACTGAATATCTATCATGTGTCAGACATTGTGTTACACAGGACCCATCCCTTTGAAATGTAACCATCAAGAAACACAAAGTCCCTATCTCCCAGCCTCTGTGGGAGTGTAGGAGCCTAACTTCTTCCCAAATAGCAAATGCAAATGGCCTAATCATATTAACCAACTTCCCTCTTCTCCTAATATCATCCAGTACTTTTCCACTAGCTCATGCTGATGTTTAAAAACTCTCTCACCTTTTGTTTCAGTAGCAGGAATTGAGTTTAATTTCTCCTCCTTATTGCAATTATCTTGAATAAAGTCTTACTTGATGAGGCACAATTTTTTTTTTTTAATTACAGATCTATTCTCATAGAACACAGTGTGAATGGCTGGTGGCCTCCTGGAGTGGCCCAATGTGTGGTCCTGGTCAGGCTAGAAGGGGGTGGGGGGACATTGACACATGATTACATAACAACACAGCTACAAATATTACAAATGCTAATAAGAAAACTGCAAAGTATCGTGAGAGTTTTAACAGTTAACCCAAGCTGAAGCTTCTAGGAAAACTATAGAGAGAAAAAAATCACATTTAGATTCCATTTGAGGTCCCACTTGGAGTATAATTAGAATTGTGAGGTAAAGACAATGTGTATGTCTTTCAGATGGAAAGAACAAAGGACAACTATCAAATAGCTTTGGCTACAAGAGTGTAACAGAGATAAAAGATAGAGATTAAAAGATAAGTAATCACAGACTTTCCGCCTCTTAACAAGAGATACAGGACTCAAAGGGAAGTGGACTGTGCAAGCTGAGTTTCATGGCTACTCTTAGGTAGCAGCAGTGGGTGGATGAGGGATGAAGCCCAGAGACTGCATGTGTCAGGGAGGAAGAAATTCTCCTCTACCCTTCTAGGTTCTTCTGGCTGGTCTAAGAATTAAATTGACAGAAGACAGATTAGCAGGACAAAATCAAACACAAATTCAGTAACATTTATACATGGGAGAGACACAGGAGGACTGAGTAACTCAACAAAATGGCTGAAGCCCTCAGCTTAAATACCATCTTCAGCTAAAGACAAAAGAGGATGTTGGGGATAGTGATTTGGGACTTCAAAGGCAAGGAAGGCAATTCACAGGGAGTAGGGAAAGCAAATGTTTGGTAAACAAATGTTTAGACCCTTGTTGGGAGGCAGAGATATTGAATAATATCCTCCAAACTAAGAAGGAACTTTGAGACCAAAAAACAAATCAGGCAACTCCATAAAGTGCAATTATGAAGTTTACAGGGGGTAACTTACATACAGACAGGGTTAGGCAGACAACCATCCAGAGATATTCACAGCTGTACTTTGCATGGCCAAAAGGGGTACAGGGGGTTTTAAAGGGGCCAAAACTAAAAATAGAATCTGACTTCCAATTGAAAAGCACATCTACTCCCACAGGAACAGAGGTTTTCCTCCCCCCAGGGGTCTCCTGACCATTAATGCACCTTTAGGTTCTTGGGCTACAGGAAGGAAGGTATTTCACCTATTCTTAGAACTCAGAGGCAAAAGGGATGGAGCTGACCGAGAAGTGGACAGTGACTGACTGCTGAAGCGGAGCAAAATTTGCCACCAAAATACGTCTCTTTGGCATAAGGATTATTTTAGGCTGATTACCTTTAAGAAACAGCAGACACAGGAGAAGCTCTGAAAACTGAGTAGAACATGTCCTTTTGTAAGAGAAATCTGCATTTATAAGGGAAATCTCTATTTGTAAAGATGTCTTTCTGTCTACCAGGAAAAGAAGGATGACTAAATCTCTAGAAATTCTTATCAGTGGAGAAGGCTGAACAGATTTAAATCTCCATAACATCCATACATTTGTTTACTGTGCTTTGCCTGATAATATCTTAAAACTGGCTTTTCACCAACTCCCCCCCTCCAACAACATCTTCTTTGGCCATTTTGAGAGTTACTCACTTTTCCTGGGTATGTATATGGGAGTAATACGTGTTATTAAACTTATAAGTTTTTTTTTCCTTTTTCTGTTAATTTTTTTTTTTTTTTTTAGGGAGGCCTCAGCCAAGAAACTAGAAGGG
>NW_021699337.1:0-1346 GCF_005190385.1 Monodon monoceros
TACAAGTTTTAAATATAGATTTATAATGCAAATATATTTATAATGTATTTTTATTTTTTATAGTGTATTTTTAAAATCTTCAATTAAAATCAGTAATCAAAAGAATTTAACATTAATGATAATAAAGCATTTATTATAATGTTTCTTTTATTCTTCAGTTATACTATTTCAATACTTTAAATACATGTTCAATTTTATTACCATATTTATGAATTAAAAATCTTAGTTTTGCTTAATGTCCTCCACTAGCAAGAAAACAAAAATTGAATGATACATTTCCATTTACTTATAACTTGAATTCTTTATAAATAATTTTATTTATCAAATATAAATAACTATGATTATAAATATAAGGTTTCAAAAAATGAGAAAAGCGAAGATACAGTTCATGAATTTGTACTAATGACAGTTAATTATGCTTAAAATTTACTGTCAATTTGAACAAAAAACTATCACAAAAACAAAGTAGGACATTATATAATGATAAAAGGTCAAATCACCAGGAAGATATAACAATTACAAATATATATTCATGCAACGTCAGAGCACCTAAATATATAAAACAAACACTGACAGAATTGACTAGAAAAATAGACAGAAGTGCAATAATAGTAGACGATTTCAACGTCTCACTTTTAAGAATGGAGAGACAGTTACCTTATAGGGAACAATTTTTATGAGTTTTTCTTCTCTCCTTCCCTTATTTATTTTTGCAAATATAAAAAAAAAGCACAAACTGTGAAATAATAAAGAAAAGAAACAGAGATGAAAGAGAGAGAAAGGGGTGGAAGGAAGGATGGAAAGAAGGAAGGAAGGAAGGGAGGGTATCTTACACAAAAGGTGACATACTATACACAGTTTTCTGCAACTTCCTTTTATCACTTAACAATTTATACTCCAAAATATACAATATATAATCCATTTAATCCATTTTGTAGAGATCTTCCCAACTGCTTTGCGCAAGTACATAGTAATCCACTGTGTAGATATATTGCAGTTTATATAACTGTTGGATTTTGGTGTTAGAATTTTGGATTTTGAGGGTGATTTCAATTTTGTTACTAGTACCAATAACGTTACATTGAAGAACATTTGATACATGTCATTTCAAACTAATGTCAGTGTACTTTTGGATCTTTGGAACAGATTCCTGGAAGAGGGATTGATAGATCAAAGGCCAAATACAGCTATGATTTTGTTAGATATTGATAAAATCTTCTCCATGGATGTTGTCCCATTTTACATTTTGAAAAACAAAATATTAGACTGCTTTTTCCTCCTTAGCCTCACCAACAGAGTGTTATCAAACTTTTCATATATTTCAAATCTTACAGGTGACTAATGGT
>NW_021699338.1:0-1196 GCF_005190385.1 Monodon monoceros
GGGCTTCCCTGGTGGCGCAGTGGTTGAGGGTCCGCCTGCCGATGCAGGGGACAGGGGTTTGTGCCCCGGTCTGGGAAGATTCCACATGCCGTGGAGCGGCTAGGCCCGTGAGCCATGGCCGCTGAGCCTGCGCGTCCGGAGCCTGTGCTCCGCAACGGGAGAGGCCACAACAGTGAGAGGCCCGCGTACCGCAAAAAAAAAAAAAAAAAAGTCAAAACTTAAGTTTTCATAATCTGTGTATTTCTAGCTTCAATATCATTGATAGCCTATAGCTTCTACGGTTAGGGAAGGGTTATTAATTTCATTTATTATGTAAAAAATTCATAATGATGGTAGGGTAATTAAGATTAGAATGATGGCTGGTAGAATTATTTAAACTGTTTTTACTTCTTATGCATCTATTGTATGCGTATGAGTCAGTTTAGCTGTCAATATTAGAGAAATAATATAGAGAACTAGAAAACTTATCAAAAAAGGATGATGAATGGGTGATCATGAAAATGTAAAGTTCTTTCATAATACGTGATGTTGCATTGTGAAGCCTCGTTGAAATGGATATGCTATAGAGATATACAGGATTTTCACCTCTGATTTAACTTTGATAAAGTTATGTAATTTTTTACTAACATCTCACATATTGAAAAAGACATAATGGTTATGGTGTTGGCTTTAAACCAGTTGAAGAGGTTTTGATTCCTTCCTTTCTTTTTTTAAATTTGCATAAATACACCCCCCAAACATAGGATATGGTTGAGGGCATCCATGTAATTATTCTAGATTAGTGACAGTTACCTATACTACTGAGATTTCTTCTTTGGATCCAAATGCTTCTCAAATTAAGAAAAGTGTTAGCATTACTGCTGTTAGTTACATGAGTGAGCCTATAAATACAAAGATATTTCACTTTGTGTATACATCAGGGCAGTCGGAAACAACTCGGGGGCATCCATGAAAAGCCAAAAAGTGCTGCGGGAAGAAAGTCATATTTACTCCTACAAATATAATCATGAACTGAACTTTGTGCGTGTTGTGTTAAGTGTATAGCCTGAGGATAGTAGAGATCAGTGTACGGTTCACGGACTGCTGGCATCAGCTTCTATTGATGACAGGAGTAGGGGTAAGAATGTTGGAAGAAGTAGTCAAAAGCTTCTATTATGTAGTCAAGGAAATGCTGCATTGGGTACTCCAATTATTAG
>NW_021699339.1:0-2841 GCF_005190385.1 Monodon monoceros
AGCTGAAGGAATCACTCTCCCTGTCTTCAGACCCTATTACCAGGCTACAGTAATCAAAACAGTATGGCCTACTGGCAAAACAACCCAACATATAGATCAATGAAACAGGAAAGAAAGTACAGAAATAAACCATTCAGCTACGGTCAATTAATTTAAGACAAAGGAGGCAAGCATATACGATGGAGAAAACACCGTCTATTCAATAAGCGGTGCTGGGAAAACTGGACAGCTACATGTAAAGAATGAAAGTAGAATATTCTTAAGACGCTATCCCAAAATAAACACAACATGAATTAAAAACCTAACTGGAGAACTGGATACTAAAAGACTCCCAGAGGAAAACCTAGACAGAACACACTTTGACATAAATTGCAGCAATATCTTTCTAGTTTTGGCTCCTAGGGTAATGGAAATAAAAACAGAAATCAACAAATAGGACCTAATCAAACTCAGAATTGTTGGCACAGCAAAGGAAACCATAAACAAAAAGGAAAGACAACCTACAGACTGGGAGAAAATATTTGCAAATGAGGCAACTGACAAGGCCTTAATTTCCAAAATATACAAACATCTCATACAACTGAACAACTAAAAACCAAAGTTACCCAATCAAAAAACGGGCAGAAGACCTACAATGACACTTCTCAAAAACATACAAATGGCCAAACGGGCACATGAAAAGATACGCAACATCAGTGATTATTAAAGAAATGCAAATCAAAACTACAATGAGGCACCACCTCACAAAGGTCAGAATGGCCATCATTAAAATGTCTATAAATACCAAATGCTGGGGAGGGTGTGGATAAAAGGGAACCCTCCTACACTGTGCATAGGAATGTAAATTGGTGCAGCCGCTTTGGAAAACAGTATGGAGCTTATTGAAAAAACTAAAAATTGACTTGTCATGTGCTCCAACAACCCAACTCCTGGGTATATAACCAGAGAACCTTCTAATTCAAGAAGGTACGTGAATCCCTATGTGCAGAGCAGCACTATTAACCATAGCCAAGACATGGAAGCAACCCAAATGTTCACTGACACATGAATGGCTAAAGCATTTGTGGTATATATATACGATGGAATACTACTCAGCCATAACAAAGGATGAAATAATGCCATTTGCCACTACGTGACTGGAGCTAGAGATTATCACAGTAAGTGAAGCAAGTCACAAAGAGAAGGAGAAATACCATATGTTATCTCGTGTATGTGGAATGAAAAATCTGACACAAAAGAACTTATCTACATAAAAGAAACAGACTCACAGACATAGAGAAGAGAATGGCTGTTGCCAGGGAGAGGGGAGGCATGGAAGAGATGGATTTTGAGTTTGGGGTTAGCCGATGCAAACTATTATACATAGAATGGGGAAAGAACAAGGTCATGGAGAAAAGGCAACCCTCCTAAACTCTTGAAGGAAATGTAAATTGGTACAGACACTAGAGAGAACAGTATGGGGTTCCTTAAAAAACTAAAAGTAGAGCTACCATATGATCCAGCAATCCCACTCCTGGGCATATATTCAGAGTAATACATAGTTCTAAAGGATACATGCCTCCCAATATTCATTGCAGCGCTCTTTACAATAGTCAAGACACAGAAGCAACCAAAATGTCCATTGACAGAACAATGGACGAAGGAGAAGTGGTACACATATATATAATGGAATATTACTCAGCCAACAAAAATAATGAAATAATGCCATTTACATCAACATGGATGGACGTGGAGATTATCCTTCTAAGTGAAGTAAGAGTACCATACAATATTGCTTATATACGGAATCTAAAAAGAAATGATTGAAATGAACTTATTTACAAAAGAGAAACAGACTCACAGACATAGATTACACATTTATGGTTATCAGAGGGAATGGGGTGGGGGGAAGGGATAGATTGGGAATTTAGGATTTACATGTACACACTCTCGTATTAAAACAGATAACAAATAAGGACCTACTGTATAGTACAGGGATTTTGCTCAATATTTTGTAATAACGTAAATGGGAATTAATATGAAAACGAATAGGTACATATTATAATGTATAACTGAATCACTTTGCTGCACACCTGCAACTAACACAGCACTGTTAATCAACGGTATTCTAACATAAAATAAAAATTTGTAAAATTTAAATTAATTAATTAATTAATTAATTAAAAAAGGAACAAAGTCCTAGTGTATACCAGAGCAAATTGTATTCAATATCCTGTGATAAACCACACTGGACAAGAAAATGAGAAAGAATGCATAGACAGAAAGATAGATAGGTGTATAACAATCAATTTTCTGTACAGCAAAAGTAACCAAACATCGTGAATCAACTATACTTCAATTAAATTCATGAAACAAAGACCTAGAGACAAATAAAAGCAAAAACACAATGACCCAAAACCTATGGGATGCAGCAAAAGCTGTTCTAAGAGGGAAGTTTTTAGTGATACAAGCTAACAAGAAGAAAAAGCTTCAACAAATGACGTAACTTTACACCTAACGTAACTAGAGAAAAATGAACAAACAAAACCCCAGCTTAGTCGAAGGAAAGAAATCATAATGATCTGAGCAGACATTTATGAAACAGAACCTAGGAAACAAACAACAAACAAAGGAAAGATCAATGAAACTAAAACCTGGTTCATTGAAAAGATAAACAATTTTCATAATCCTTAGCCAGGCTCATCAGGAGGAAAAGGGAGAGGGCCCAAACCAATACATGTAGAAATGAAAAAGAAGTTACAACGGACATCACAGATATACAAAGAACACTAAGAGTCTACAATGAGCAACTATGTGCCAATAAAATGGAAAATCTACAGCAAATGAACACATTTTTACAGA
>NW_021699340.1:0-2223 GCF_005190385.1 Monodon monoceros
ATATACTAGTCAAGTACACTAAATACACTAATATCTTTAAATAGGAATGAATACTTGTAATTCTAGAAACCAGACGACTCCATTATGCCACTTACAATTTCTGGTAAATATTTTTAGGTGTCATCTGATATGTGATTCCATATATACGAATGTATGATTCCAACATTCTCATGTTCCATCATGTGCCAGCTTAAATAACAAGTTCAAGAGTTCACTTTAATCCTTTGACTAACATTAAATTGATTTAATTAACGAATCATCTTTGGTTGCCTGCAAATCCTCTCTGTCTTTGTCCTTCCAGTTTGCCCTAATTTCCTTATAGGTTGGCTCACAACAGCACTTGCGTTGGGGAATACTGTTGTTTTTTTGGGTTCACATATATTTCTATATTTTGTAGGTTTGCGGCTGGTGCTGTGGCTATTCTTATGTGTTCCCTTGACAAAAGATCAGTAGAGTGGCTTGTGTTTTCACTGCTCTGACACGGCAGAATCATAACCTTAATGCTGCACACTGCACAGCTTCTGAAACCTTCTCAAAGCGCCTCCTTGCTTCTTGTTACACATTCATTTTTTGCGTGGCACTTGCTTTTTATCACAGCAAGCAGCAAAATCCAGCTTTGCAAAGAAATGATATCATTGAAAACATTGTAGAATACTCTAATATTGGCAGATTTTCCTATGTAAATTACACCTCAATAAAGCTTACTTTTAACAAAAAAGGACAAACAAAACCAAATGTTGACAGGATGGAGAGCACTGGAAATTCTTATTCATTTCTGGAAAGGGGATAAAAAAGTTCAACAGGTTGGAAAAATATTTGACAGCATCAACTGAGTGTCATCCATACACAGTTATATGCTGTGACTCAGAAATCATACTTTTAGCTGTGCTACACCTTTGACCTGTGCTCTCCAATATGATAGGTACAAGCCACATATGGCTATTGAACACTTGAAAGTTGCTAGGGCCACAGGTTGTAGTGATAATAGTTTGATGTAGTAAGTCTCCTAAAGCATTAAAATAGATTAAACTAGAAGATTCAAAATTCCTTGTGACAGGTTTGAAAACTAATAAAGGGAAAGGTCGCTAAAATGAAGTCAGGAGACCAGAAGTGGGAGCTCTCACGGGGTACCACTCAAGTTCAAAGACAGGAAGTATCGTCAATTACAGACCCAAACAGAAGAAGCATCAATAGGAAAGAATCATCGATTACAGGCCCCAACAGAAAAACATGTACGTTGCATCTCCTGCAAGAAATCAGCAACTTGGCAATGAGAAACCATTGCCAATCACCCTGAACTTTCACTTTTCTCCAATGGGCTTGGGTTCATGACAACCTCCCTCAGCTTCCTCCTCTTTCTCTGTAAGTAAGGTTCCTTCCTGTCCTTTGTTTGTGGGACTTGCCTATGGCTTTTGCTATAGCTTGCTTGTCCTGAATTGCAATTCTTCCGCTATTCCTGAATAAACCCTTTTTGCTGGAAAAAAACAAAAAAAAAAAAACCCCTCCCAACTTTTATAGATTTTTATATTTGTATATTTTTTACATTTAATTTGCTTATTTGTTTTTGGCTGCGTTCGGTCTCCACTGCTGGGCGAGGGCTTCCTCTACGTGCAGTGATTGGGGCCTACTCTTCATCGTGGTGGCTTCTCTTGTTGCGGAGCACGGGCTCTCTGCGCGCAGGCGTCAGTAGTTGTGGCATGAGGGCTCAGTCGTTCTGCTTCACGGGCTCTAGAGCGTAGGCTCAGTAGCTGCGGTGCACGGGCTTAGTTGCTCCACAACACGTGGGATCTTCCCGGACCAGGGCTCGACCCCGTGTCCCCTGCCTTGGCAGGCGGATTCTTAACCAATGCGCAACCAGGGAAGCCCCCAAAAGTATTACTTTTAAAGTCAACACTGGCATTATTCTGCTGGAATGCGGTGCCTTAGAAAAATGTGTATGTCCACCAAAAGTCACAAAGAAATGTTCGTACCTTTTCAGAATATCCTCAAGTGGAAACAACTGAAATGTCCAACAGTAGAAAAGTATGTAGAGTTATATTCTTACAAGGACTACACAGAGAGACAAAGAAGTACGTGAAAAATAGGGTTAAATTTCATAGACATAATGTTGAGTGAAAGAAGTCAGACCCATGCCCCTCCAGGCCCCCAAACCCAGTGCATGCCCTGTGATCCAATTTATGTGAAAGTAACAGGCAGAGAGGTTGGGAGGGGTATGTGTGTGAT
>NW_021699341.1:0-71617 GCF_005190385.1 Monodon monoceros
TCTAATTTCAGAACATTTTTGTCAGCCCCAAAAGAAGCCCTGTACCTGTTAGCAGCCACTTCCCATCCTCCCCTCTGTCTAGCTCTGGTAACCACTCTTCTACTTTCTGTCTGTCTCTATGGATTTGCCTTTTCTGGACATTGCATATAAATGAAATCATTCAACTGTTGCCTTTTGTGTCTGACTTCTTTCACCTTAGCATAATGTTTTCAAGGTCCATCCATGTTGTAGCACGTATCAGTACTTCATTTCTTTTTATGGCTGAATAATATTCCATTGTATGGATAGACCGCATTTTGTTCACCCATTGATCAGTTATTAGAGGTTTGTTGTTTCACTTTTTAGTTATTATGAACAATGCTATGAACATTCATGTACAAGTTTTTGTGTCAACCTGCATTTTCATTTCCCTTGGGATTGTTGCCCAAATTTTAAATATTATGGAAAATGAACAAAATAGATTTTATTTTATTCTCTCCCGTTTATGGGGAATCCACTATGTTCTGGGCACTAAGCTCGGCATTTTCCAGCTATATCTCTAACCCTTATAGTAACTCTCAAGGTAGGTGTTATTATCCTCATTTTACAGGTGAGGAATCTGAGGCTTAGAGACTCTCTCCCAAAGCTTGTTCTCTTTTCACTTCTACTTCATCTCTGATAAGTATTTTTCTTAATTTCGGAAACTTTCAGTTTTCTGTTCCAATGCAACAAAAAGGGCCCCTTTACTCAGCTATATGAATGTCTTGACTGTATATGATAGGAAGAGATGCAACCCAGGAACATGCGGCAGTCAACAAGCACGCAAGGTCTCAGCAGAGAAGCTGGGAAAGGCTACCGATGTAAACAGTTGGTCCTCAGGCCTGGCAGGGCAATGCCCTGGCCAAACACAGAGCCATTAAACAACAGGTCATGATGAACTGGGGCCAGTGTCCCCACCGAGAAAGTCACAGCCCAAGGACTGGGCTGGCTAAATGAAGCACGATGGGAGAACTCACCACCAGGATCCAATCTCTGTGTGAAGAAGAAAACTGGCTGATCTGGGCTAACAATGTAAAGAAAAGGTGGGCATTTGGGTGGAGGATCAGAAGAAAGGTGAAAGAAGTGTCTGTGTTCTATACAGAAAGATTTACTTTGATTCACTCATTTCTAGAGAAAACTGTAGTTAAAAACAACAGTAAATATTTCAGTCACCCAGTGAGCCTGAGTTACTTGACACTATTATATAACTAACCACATCCTTAACCAAATAAAAAAGTATCAAGTCGGGAGACACGGCTCTTCTGACAATTAGCTCTCTAATCTTAATTTACCTGAACTCTCTGTGCCTAATTTTCCCACCTGTAAAGTGGAGTAATAACACTGTTGTTCATGCCTAGCTCACCGGGCTATTGTGAGGAGACAACGGCATGTGAAGGAGTTTTCGATAACTTACTTTGAAAAGGGGGCTCTCTCTAGCTGTCCCCAACACACACACACACACACAGCCTCAAATAAGAAATAAGGCAGCCTATTAAATAGGCTCTTAAGATGCATGATAAACAAAATTCAACACACACATTTAAGTCAGAGAAAGCAGAATTATCACAGTCTACCATTATTTAAGAATAAAAAGCCACATGCCCATTTAAACACAGAGAAAGGGAAAGAACAGTGTGGCAAAGACTGCTAATTGTCTCAATATCAGTTTTTCCTCTTCTTCCCTAGTAATAGAATTTTTAGTTGAACCCATGACCAACAGCTTTAAGGAGTAGATTGTAAGCACCATGACAGCAGGACATTTGTCTGTTCTGGTCACTGCTCTATGCCTAGCATTTCAAAGAGTGCCTGGCACACAGTAGGTGCTCAACAAATATTTGTTGGATGGTTCCTTTCCCATAAAACTTCTAATAAGAACTGTAAAAATACCTGTACAGTGCTCTCAGTCCAACAGACACCTGTGCATCTCCTATGCACTTCCTCTGTGCCAGGCACCACAGCACCTGCTGGAGAACACAGTTTAATGGAAAATACAGGTGCGCAGATGGTCCCTGACCTAACGATGGCTCCATTTTATCATGGTGCTAAAGCAATTTGCATTCAGTAGAAACCATACTTCAAATTCTGAATTTTGATCTCTTCCTGGGCTAGTGATAAGCAGTAAGATACTCTCTCGTGATGCTGGGCAGGGTCAGTAGCCGCAGTTCCCCGTCAGCCACTGGATCACAAGGGGAAACAACCGATACACTGACAACCATTCTGTACTCAGACAACCTTGCTGTTTTTCACTTTCAGTACAGCATTCAATAAATTACATGAGATATTCAACATTTTATAATCAAATAGGCTTTGTATTAGATGATTTTGCCCAGCTGTGGCTCACGTAAGTGTTCTGAGCATGCTGAAGGTAGGCTAGGCTCAGCCATCATGTTCAGTAGGTTAAGTGTGTGAACTGAATTTCCGACTTCTGATATTTTCAATCTACGATGAGTTTATCGGGATGTAATCCCATCATAAATCAGGGAAGGTCTGTATAAAGGTCTGGTGGATGTATAGCAAGGTCTCCAAGTACCAGAGAGGAGAGAGTGGCTGGGAAAGTGTGGGAGGGGGCAAATAATGAGAAGCCTGAACTGGGATTTGAAGAACGAGCAGATATCTAGAGGGAGGTGGACAGTAGATAGAATATTGCAGAAGGAGGAAGAGTAAGTGTGGAGACAGAGAGGTATGAAACAGTATGATGTGTTTTCAGAACTACATGTAATTTTGTTGGTCTAGGACTTATAGGTCACATGATGAGGTGGCTGCTGAAGGTCAGGGATGACACAGCCGTCCCTCAGGAAAGGGGTAAGCGTGGGAAGCAGTGAAGATGTGTGTCCCGCTTTCCTGAGTCCTCGGCATCTTGCCCTACTAGGAAAAATAAGCCAATGAATAATTATCCGAGATAATATATTTTGCTAGATTGTGACAGGTATTGCCTTTAGGATAAATCCGTTCTTTGAATTCCTCAAAGGAAATGCTCAAAATACATACGAAGTGCCAGCCCACTTTATTCCATTTTCATACACAGGTTTGGCAGCCATATATGATGGGCTTTGGGGGAAGGAGTGATGTCTAACATGCTGACCCATTTTCTTCATAAATTCATTTATATTTCTCAGACCATGTATCCAAATTTCTCACTCAAAAACTGTGCCCGGTGCATAATAAACATTTAGCATGTGCTTGTTGAATGACTAAGAGAATAAATAAATGTTCACATAAATTGATGACAAAATAAAAAACCAGGTCTCTGTATTTATTAAGGGTCTATCACGCAGGCAGAAAAAGCAGCAAATAGAATAATATGAAACTCATACAAAGCACTTTGATTTTTTCAAAAGCTATCAACCTTTTTCCTTTATAGCACTTGTTTCCCCATCGAAAAAGTTGGGCTAGAAACATGAACAGACAGAAAGTGTCCAATATGTAAATTGACTTCAAGGCTGTTTTTTTCCCACAGAGTCACCTAGAATGAGAACTTGGCTCCAGCTGATGAAAAATTTCCATCCAGTCCTTCGCTGTTACCCAATACCTGTTGTCTTGGTTCCAGTAATAACACACCCGGCCAGCTCAGGAGGGAGAAGAGGAAATGTTTGCCTTGAAGTTACCTGCTTTGAAAAGTTCTAAGTCTGGCCTCCCCACATCACTTCATTTGGGGTTTCTTTCCCGGGAGGGGTGGGAGGCAGGGACTACTGTTTGGCAGGTGTTAGATCCACGTTCTTATTCTGTACTCACTCATGCAAATTGAAGAGTACCAAGACAAATTTTTGAGCCATTTCAAGTTATTTTACTCTTATTCCTGGTGTCAGAGGCAAACAGGAGGCTATTCTGATGGTATTTTTTCCAACCTCTATTATGGAAAACTAACGCAGAGAGAAGGAACACTCTGTGTTCCCAACATTTCCAGGATCCACATGGCTTTGTAACACGCTACAGGGGAGGGGGGCATGCACAAATACATAGGGTCTCAATGGGTCTCTGCTACCTTTATTACTTGCTACACTTCTGCAGGGAAGGGAGCAGCCTCAGCTGAGCGCTCACTACCAGACAGGCACTGAACCAGAACCCTGTAGTTGTAACATCTCATTTAAACCTCACAACAACCCTATGAGGCAGTATTCTTATCAACCCATTTTACAGATGAGGAAAATCAGGTCCAAGAGGGGACATATCATGCCCCAAGACTCAGTAAGAGAGCCAGACTTGAAGTCACACAACAGGACTCAGATGATTGTCTTGTTAACACCTAAGTCTTTTTTTGAAATTGTACTTGGAGTAAAATTTAAAACAGAAGGAAATACTTTTAAAAAGTGCTAGATATACCAACAGATGTTATGTGATTAGTAAAATGGCTGTAGCCATGGGCATATATGTTATTTTCGAGCCCCCAGGGGTCACTGGCCTCTTATCTTCAAGTGCTTACAATTTGGAATAATGCCTTGAAGAGCAAGTGGCACTTAACAATGGCTAATTGATTTCTCTCTTTAATGTTTCTCAAAGCTTTATGTTAACTTGGTTATCTCCTCTCTAATGGATAGGCTTAAGGATCTTTGCCCTTGTTGTGAATGGAGACACCGGATTTAGAGAAAAGACAATGGAGACACAAGCTTTTTAAAAGCCTGCCCCAAATTTCATCCCGTGACTTTGGAAAGTAGGACAAAGATCCCAGATCTTAGGCTTCCAAGGTCTTCCCTGACCTCCCCACGTGGGTCAAATCCCCTGGTTACAAGTTCTTTGGGTACCATGCATCTCTTCTTTCTAGTACTTATCAGAGTTGCAATTTTATATTTATTTCTATAGTATTGGGTAATTTATTTCTCGTGTCTGGTCTATAAGCTGAGGGCAGAGATGTGTTTGTCTTTGCCCGTCCTTGTATCTTCAAGCCCAGGACAGCAGCTGGCACTGGCACTGAGCAAAGGGGACGCTAACTGAATAACTGAATGCAAGATTGGTGTCCCCACCTTCCTTTATAATCACTAAACATTTAAAATGTGGATACTTTACTGTAAAAATGAAACACACAATCAGACAAGATTGGGGAAATATCTTTTAGAGCACTTCCTGTCTGCTTCATAATCCTTATCTGGAAAGTCTTTCAAGTGGGCCCTGGAAACAGGCTGGGGTCAGATGCTATTGGGTATTGAGCTGTTGAAAGGCTCTCAATGAGCCCAATAGCCTGTCCGGGAGGAAGTAGGGGGGCGGGTGTCATCAGTTACTTTGAAGGCAATCCCTGGAGACATTTGGCCAGGGAAGAGTTCAAGCAAATGGAATGTGGTCATGGTAAATATGACAATAGGTGAATCACTCTTCCCGGCTTTCATTAGGGTGTGTCCCTCAAACCGAATTAGAAAACCAGCAAAAGGACTTGGCACCCACTGTCATAAACAGAGTTCAGATCCAGTCGATGCAGGGAGAAGGCTGCAACTTCCCTTTCAGACCTACAAGAGGGTGCAATGGCTTCTCCAGGACCACGCAGCCCAACGGTAGCTCTCACTGTCCTTCCTTCCCCAGCCTCAGGTCAGGCCTGGTCTAAGCCAAGCTTCAGTCTTCAGCTGCAGCCACATTCTCCTGGTGGCATCATGGGAAGGAAGCCAACGAGGTCCAAGCTTCAAATTCACTCCCCCAGAATCTTCTAACCAATTTTTCAGTTCAATTTTTCTGTAAATTACCTCATAACATGTCACTGGTGACATTCTCATTTTCATTCCCACATAGCTGATGTTTAGAGAGAGACTTAGGCATTCCTAGAGACAGATTTGAAGAAACTGACCCAAGTTTCTTCAGCAGAGCATAGCCTGAGAAGAACCGAATTTTTCTCTGGACTACTACTTGTATGAAGACATAACAGGAGCTCTTTTGTGCAAGGTAGCACTCAAGATGAGGATCTGGTAAAATGAATCACATGTATTTTTTCATTTAATCCTCACAACATCCTAGGAAATAGGTATTCTCCCCACTTTATGAATGAGAAAACAGCCACAAAGCTAGTAGGTGATGGACGCAGGATTCAAGACTAATTAACCTGCAAATTAAAGATGAATTTTCAAAGGCAATAGAAGAAGAGATTTCCTTGTGGTAACATCTCAGGGGCAGGAATAACAAAATACCAGGCATTATATCCAGAATTTTATATTTGGTCACATTTTTAAAAAATAGAAAATAAAGTCAAGTGTATTGGATTATACTATCTATACAGATAGATTCCATCCTATCCAGGAAGCTGTGTACTGACTGAAGTAGCTTCTGGTATCTTTCAGTTATTAATTCTGACTAAATTACCTAACATCTCTAAGCTGTAGTTTCATCTGTATTGTTATAAAGACTAAGACACAACATACAGAAAGAAGAAACTTAACAGAAAGAAACAAAATGGAGAGAAATAATAGTACTGAGGCATAACTTCAATAGTCATTTTTTGAATATACAAAATTTCCAAACACGTAGCAAGACACTGTAATTGTATGTATACATTGTATATATATACAGTATATAAAAGACATAGTGTAATCCAATAAAAGGCATCTGGCCCTGATTCAGTGGGGAAAAAAAATCCTCCAAATAACCAAAGAATCTTTAAAAAAAACTAATTTATTCACAAAAATGATTTGGGGATCCCAAATGGATAATGAACAATTCCAAATATATATGAACAGAGATGAAAAAAATCTTGAATAAAACCTTAGCAAAATAGAATACAATGAATGTGTAGAACTCAGAAAAAGAAGTATTCACTTGTGCTAGTGGGGAAGGTGGGGAGAGGGGCAGGGGATATCCCCAGGCACCCTCTTCAGGATGTGAGGACCCTGAGCCCAGGGGAGAAGAGCCACGTCAGGCCAGCAAGTGCTCAAAGGCTTCATGTATCACTGCCTTGCTGCCAGCTGGTGTGTTGGGTTTTTTCTCTTTTTTTTGGTTTGACTATTTGTTTTTCTAAGGAAACCTTTTGGGTTTTCGTCACAATTTTTTTCTGTTAATATCTCAATTTACTTAAAAATATCCCAATTATCTTAATATATTTAAGTGCATTGTCTTCATTTATACCCTTAATTGTATTTTTATGGGGTTTTCTAATTTACCATCTTTCCCTAATCTCTTTATGATTCTTTAAAAAGTATAACCCTTTTTATTAATTATTTACTCTTATTTCTTGTCCTTAATCTTCAATCCCAACTATAATACACGCGTATATGTTTTGCTCTTTTAGCTATCTATGTGTTATCTAATGAAACAAATCTTAGGTTTCCTTTATTTTAAATCTTATAGTATTCTTTTCAGCCCCATCCTAACTAGTTTGACACTCCAATGCCCAATACAGTGCCGGGCCCATGAAAGACATATGTGATCCTTTTGAGCTAATGAAAGAAAACCTATATGAGGAACAGAATGCAGAAAGTTCAAGTTGGTAATGTTTAGAAGTCACTAGAAGCTGAATAAATCCACCTAATCATAAAATGATTTAAAGGTATAGAGAGTGATTAGGTTTCAGTGTTCAGTAAAGAAACCCCAAAAATCAGGACCAATGAGACAAGTGAAGAGAAAACTATGAAGATGCAATAAGGAGACCTAGCTCAAACCTCGGACTCTGGAACTCTGAGCAAGGAAGGATATTTTCTGCCAAGTTTTCTCTCCGTAGACAAGAATAAATGTTTTGACAGCCCTGCAGGCTCACTGAATCCTCCACCTTGTGAACAAAGGCTGGCCTGCCTGGAGGTCAGGACCTGTCAGCTGAGTGCTGTTTATCTGCCCTAAAACCTCAGGGCACCAGTGTTCTTTAAACACAGGCAAGGGTGTTAAATGGAGAAGACTGCAGCTTACCTGCTGAGAGAAATTGAAGGATGGGTTAGGACACACAGAAGGTGTCTGAGATCCTGAAGAAAGCAAATACGTGCAAGGCTGAAGGACATGACCTAGTAGAAATATGTGAGTGAAGCCATCTGGACCTGTGCTTCTGTTTGTTGGGAGATTTTTTGATTATCCTTACCAGTAATCATTGATTCAGATTTTCTATATCTTCATGATTCACTCTTGGAAGATTGCATGTTTCGAGGAATTTATCCATTCTTCTAGGTTGTCCGATTTGTTGGCATATAATTGTTCATAGTAGTTTCTTATGATCCTTCGTATTTCTGTGGTATCTGGTGTAACTTCTCTTTCCTTTTTGATTTTATTTATTTGAGTCCTCTCTCTTTTTTTCTTGGTGAGTCTAGCTAAAGGTTTGTTGACTTTGCTTATCTTTCCAAAGAACCAGTTTAGTTTCGTTGATCTTTTCTATTGTTTTTATAGTCTCTATTCCATTTATTTCCATTCTGATCTTTATTATTTCCTTCCTTCTACTATTTTTGGACTCACTTGTTCTTCTTTTTCTAGTTTCTTTGGGTGTAAAGTAAGATTGTTTATTTGGGATTTTTCTTGTTTCTTGAGGTAAGCCTGTATTGCTATGAACTTCCCTCTTAGAACTGCTTTTTCTGTATCCCTTAGTTTTCACTACATTAAAAACATCAGTCTTAGCGATGTTTTTGTGGATCTGACTCCAAAGGCAAGGGAAACAAAAGCACAAATAAACAAATGAAACTGCATCAAACTTAAAAGCTTCTGCACAGCAAAGGAAACCATCATCAAAATGAAAAGGGAACCTACTGAATGGGAGAAAATATTCGCAAATCATATATCTGATAAGGGGTTAATATTCAAAATATATATACAACTCAACAGAGCAAAAAACAAATAAACAAACAACCCAATTAAAAGATGGGATCTGGACAGACATTTTTCCAAAGAAAACATGCAGATGGCCAACAGGCACATGAAAAGATGTTCATCATCACTAATTATTAGGGAAATGCAAATCAAAACCACAATGAGATACCACCTCACACCTGTTAGAATAGCTATTATCAAAAAAAACAAGAAATAACAAATGTTGGAGAGGATGTGAAGAAAAGGGAAACCTCATACACTGTTGGTGGGAATGTGAATTGGTGCAGTCACCATGGAAAACTCAAAAAATTAGTAATAGAACTACCATATGACCCAGCTATTCTGCTTCTGGTTATTTATCCAAAGAGCACAAAACCACTAATTTGAAAAGGTATATCCACCCCTATGTTCACTGCAGCATTATTTACAATAGCCAAGGTATAGATACAACCTAAGGGTCCACTGATGGATGAAGAGATAAAGAAGACATGGTATATATACACAATGGCATACTACCCAGCTATAAAAATGAATGAAATCCTGCCATTTGTGACAACATGGTTGGACCTTGAAGATATTATACTAGGTGAAATAAGTTCGATGGAGAAAGAAAAATACCATGTGATTTCACGCATATGTGGGATCTAAAAAACAAAATAAAACAAAAACAAATTTATAGATACAGAGATCAGATCAGTGGTTACCACAGGGGAAGGGGATTGGGAGGTGAGCTAAATGGGTGAAGGGGGTCGACTGTATGGTGATGGATGGTGGTGGTGGTGGTGATCACTGTGTAGTGTGTACACATGTTGAACTATAATGCTGTGCACCTGGGTGAATATGCGCCCAGAGGCCACTGGCACTCAGGTAATCAAAATAGTAAGTACTTAAGCTTTTTATATTCTTGACCTTTATCTCCTTGAGAGAATTTTAAAAGTACAGTGCCTGAGTCAAAAAGGGAGACAGCTTATTCAGTGAATCAATGGGTGGACAAGTAAATACATGAACAAATAAATTAATGGCATGGGAAATGGCGAGCAGCAGAAATCTCTCTATAGAACAAGAGACTTAGGATCTGGCCCAGCCAGCCTCATATGGAATTTCAAGCAAATACATTTATATCCCAGATTTGTTTTCTGTAGGATTAACAGAGGTGTTATGAAGATAAATATAAAATAAAGTTTCATGGGACAGCATTACATAAAGCTAAGAAATTATAAATTGTCATATTTCTTACTGTAAACTACATCACACAAAAGTGAATACAACATACGTGTAAAAGAGCGGTAAATGTACCTATGTGCCCCTCTCCACCTTGCTTAAGAAATATTAAGAAGTATTATCAATACCTTTGAAGTCCCCTAGGTGTCCTTCCTAGTCACTCCTCCTCCGTCTCAGCCAGTAATCTCTAGTGAATTTTTGGTTATTAATTCCTTTGCTTTTCTTTACATGTTCACCACAAATGTATGTAACCCTAAAAAATGAATACTTTATTTTGAACTGTTTTTGAACTTTATATAAATAAATTCATAGTATGTGTGTTTTCTGTGGCCTTACCTTTGACTTTAAAATTCACATATGTTGATGTTTATATCTATAGTTAATTCATTGTTAATACTGTAATTCAGTGATCTATTGACTGTCAATGCACATTTAGGGTGTTTCCAGGTTTTGCTATTAGAACCATGTTGCTATGACCTTTGTTGTATGTATTCTCTGATATGCATGGCCAATAGTGTATTTAGGAGTAGAATTCCTGGGTCAGAGGTCTGAGAATATTCACTTTTACAAGGAAATGCCAAACTGTTTTCTAAGTAGTTGCAGAGATCCATACTCCCAGCAGTAGTATATGTGAGCTCCTGTTGTATTTCCAGCAATATTTGGTGTTGTCAGGCTTTAAAATTTTGGCCCACCTGGCTGGTAAGAAATGATATTTAATTGTGGCATTTATCTGCATTTCCTTTATTACTGATCAGGTAGTACAAAGTTTCATATATTTATGGTCATTCATGCTTCCTTTTTTGTGAATATCTGTTTATGTTTTTTGCCCCTGTTTCTATTGAGTTCTTTGATTATTCTTATTTATTCATAGGAGTTCTTTATTTATTCTCAATACTATTCCTCTGTCAGGTGCAAAAATAATTTCCCAATATTTTTTTGGTGTTTTCTGATTAAAAAAAGTCTGCCCCCCTGCCCCCCACCAATTAGTTCTTTTGCTTTAGGAATGACTTAGGTATTCTTGGTTCTTTGGTATTTCAAATAAATCTTATAATCACAGCTCCTCAAGGTTCATGAAAAATCCTCTTGGGATTTTGATTGGAATTGCATTAAATCTACAGATCAGCTTGGAGAGAATTAATATCTTTAATGAGTTTCCTATCCATGAACATCTCTTTCTCCACATTGTCTTCTTTATGATTTTAATAAAGTTTTAGAATTTCTTTATAAAACCGTTACCTATTTTTGTTAGATTTTTTCCTCTGTATCTTACATTTTTGGTAGCTGTTACAAATAATATCTTTTCTTAAATGGATTTTCTGTTACTTGGTGGTAAATAGAAATCCAGACTTTTGTATATGGATTTTGCTAAATTTTTCTATAAATTCTCATAACTTACCTGCAAATTCTATTGGGTTTTCTATGCAGTCATATCATATGGGAATGATGGTGTCTTATTTCTTCCTTTTTAATCCTTAACCTTTTATTTCTTCTTTTACTTCTACTGCTGAGGCCAGAATCTCTAGAACAAAGCTAAATAAAAGTGATGACAGTGGCACCCTTGTCTTGTTTCTAATTTTAAAGGAAATGCTTTAGCATTTCACTATCAAATATCATGTTTGTTACAGTCTGCTTTGGTGTTTGGTTTTTCTTGTTGCTTAATTTTGGTTTGTGGGTAGCATTCATTGGGTTGAGAAAGTTTTCTTGCTTTCCTAGATGGTGAAATATTACAAAATTTTTTTGCATCTATTGAAATGAACACATGGTTTTTCTCCATTAATATGTTATTGTGATAAAATACATTTATAGATTTTTCTAATGTTGAACTAATTTTCCACTCTTGGTATAAACCCAACTTAGACAGGATAAAATATCTCCTTTAACATTGCTGGATTCAGTTTGCTAGTACTTTGCCTAGAATTTTTACATCTATGAAAACATGGGTAAGATTTGCCAGTATTTTCCTTCCTTGTATTGCCCTTCTAAGATTTTAGTATTCAGCTATGTTAACCTCATAAAACAAGTTGGAAAGTACTTGCTGTTTTTCTAATAGCTCAAAGAGTATACAGAATGTTGGAATTTTCTGTTCATTAAATAGGTGGTAGAACAAATCTAGAAAATCTTCTAGGCCTAATGGTTTCTTTGTGGAAAGACTTTTTAACGACTAAATTTCTTTAATGGTTCTAGGAACATACAGGATTTCTCTTTCTTCATGAATCAGATTGTTGTATCTTTTCCCTAAGATTTTTTAATATTTTACCTAATTTCTCAAATTTATTAGTATAAACATTTATAGTATTTTTATGTTCTTAACATTAGTTTTATCATTATTTACATATTCTCTTTTTCATTTCTTATAGTGTTTGCATGATCAGTCTTACCAGATTTTATTGATTTTTAGAATATTTTAGGAGAATTAAATATTGGATTTATTTATTCTTTTTACTTCAGTTTTTATTTTATTAATTTCTATCTTATTTGTATTACTTTGTTCCTTCATCTCTTGTTGGGTTTATTCTATTTTTTTCCCTAGTGACTTAATTTCGCCACTTAGCTTATTTAGTAGTATGCAACCTTCAATGTCTTCTAAATTTCCATTATTATTTCTTTCTTGGCCCTTGAGTTATTTATAATTGTGATTTTTATTTTCAAAATATATGGCCATTTTTGAGTTACCTTTTTGTTGTTGATATCTGTCTAGTTGTGCTATAATCTGAGAATGCAATCTGTATGATACCATACTGTTAAATGTTTTGAGGCTTGCTTTATATCCTATATGGGTTTAATTTTTGTAACTATTCCATGTGTGCCTGAGGAAGAATATGTGCTCTGCAGCTACAGTAGTTCTTTTTTTTTTTTAATTTTTCCTCTCTTAACTTATTTTAGATTGAGATATTTTCCTCTCATTTCATTAATTTCTCCTCCAATAGTTATTAGTTGTCATTGGAATATATGTATATAACTTAACAAATTTTTAATTTAGCAAACATTTTTACTCTCTGCAAACCAATACAAGGACCTTAGAATGACTTAACTCAGTCACGTCACATCCCAAACTAAATGTTATTGTTATACTATATTTTAGTTCTATCTTGATTTTCTAATTCTTTAGACATTGTTACCATTTTACAAGGCCAATAATTTTTTAAGATTCACCCTCATGTTTAACATTTTCCTTGCTCACCACTGCTTTCTGCATCTTAAATCTTCTTTCTGGTATCATTTTCCTTCTCCTTGAAGTACAGGCACTTAGATGCTTCTTTAGTAGGTATCTGCTTGTAGAAAATTCTCTCAGTTTTTGTTTGTCTGAAAATGTCTCCATTGACTCTCCTTGTTGAAAGGAATTTTTGCCAGTTAAAGAATTTTAGGAGGGCAGTTTTATTTCAGCACTTTAAAGATATTCTGGCTTTGATTTCACTCTTGAAAACTCAGCTGTAGTATGTTGTTCTTTTTTAGTGATCTATCCTTTCTCTCTGCTGTTTTTATGGTCTCATAATTCTAAAAATATATATTTTGCAGTTTAACTATGATGTATCAAGTGAATTTCTTTTTACTTACCCTGATTGGGATTCATTGGAATCTATATCTGAAGATTGGTATCATTTACAGATTCTTGAAAATTCTCAGCCATATTCTGTCCAAATACTGCCTCTCTCCTATTCTCTTTCAAATCTACTCCTGGAATTCCAACAAGCATATATTAAGTCTTCTCATCCCTTCCACCACATGTCTAAACCTCTCCTTCATATTTTCCATCTCTTTGACTTTCTATACTGAATTAAGGATAAATCTTGAACTCTATATTCCAGTCTATTAATCTGCTCTTATACTGTCTGCATTTCTAACTTAAAGCATCATATTTTTTTCATTTCTAGAAATGACTCACACATCCCTATTTCAGAGTTTCATATATACAGAGAATCACATTTTTCCAAAGCACTTTTATTACAGGCCAATTCAATTCATGTTATTTTTAAAACTATTATTGAACTTAGTATATGAGTCTCTTTGTTATTAGGAAAGTCAGCTGGAATCACATAGAAATATTCTGTCTCATTTATAAAACCCCATGAAATGCCCTGCTCCAGAGCCTTCTTACCCCTGAATCTCAGTCTTTACAATCTTTTTAGGTCAAGTCAGAAGTCTAAACCCGTAGTTATAGTCGGGAATATTCCACAGGCCTGCAGTTTGGGGCTTTATGCTTCTCTGGTACAAAAATCTCATTTCTTTATAAGGGTCTTTCAACTGGAGATTTTGAATGACAAAGTTTAAACTCTCTAGCTATGCTACCCCATGCTCCTTTTTTCTCCTCGTCACTGCATTTTGAAGACTACAATTTTCCCATTTTGCTGCTGCAGGAAGCACACACTCCTCCACCAGGATTTTGGGATGGAAGCCCAGTGCTCACTGCATGCCAGTCCCAAGCTCCACAGGTGGTGCTCCTACCACCAAGTGTTTGAGACCCTGAGCCCGACAGTGAACATCGTCCGCTGGGCCTGGAGTGGACAGCTGTCAGGTAACTGCCCTGCAGGCTGCAAGAAGAAACCTGGGTTGGACCCCAGGCCTGCAAATAAACTCGTGGCCATCTGCATTCCCTTTCATGACTCAGCTGTTCTTCATGAAAGGATTCACTGTGTGTGAGGAGCAGGAGGCTAGACAATCTGAAAGAAGGAACAGCAGAGGAAAGCTGCGGAGATGATTAAGTCATTGAAATCAAGGTGCAAAGGAAGCTGTTAGAGGCTGCTGCTGCTCTGTAGCAAGAGGAAGAGAATGCTCCACTTAAAGAATAATCATCACGTGGGAAGGTTAATCTTTGTGTACACAATGCAAACACCACATAACAAAACAGTACTAAAGCACCTTACTAGGATCTCAGAGAAAAGCAGTAATATAGAACAGGCTGAGTAAATGTTGAGTTTGTAACTTGAAGTCCTCTTCTAGTTTGGAATAGTAGAAAAAGGACTTGGGTCTGAATTCTTGTTCCACACTTTCTATTTTGGGGCCCATTGGCCAACATTTTACCATATCTAAGCTTCAGTTCTCTTATTTGAACAATGGGCATAATTATAACTATGTCTCTATGAAAATCAGAGATGATACATATAAAGAAATGATACAGAAATTACTAGTTACCTCCTGGTATCCATTTTCCCCTTCTTTCCTGGTAATAAGAACTATGATTTTATCTGGGCACATCCCCACTTTGAGAAAAGGATACACTCCTTTAAGTAACACACCTATGAATGTATAAGATTGGGAGATATATATATATATATATATATATATATATAATAATATACAATGATATATAAGAAATGTTGCACGTGATTCCCATGAAGTGCTCTTAAAGCAAGGGGATTGGGTGGCCTTTGTTCCTTCTTACTTCCTGGAAGTTAGATGAGATGGCCAGTAACCATTTAGGACTAGGAAGACAGAGGATATATTTGTCTCTGAGTTAAATCAAAGTAGAGATTCAGAGTAAAGAGTTGGAAGAACACTGGGCTCCTAATGATACTATGGAATCACCATACTGGCCTTGGGCTCTGTATCTCCAAATTCCTTTACGGGGAAAAAGAATTTTCTCGTGTGTTTAAGTCAATATTATTTTGAGTTTCTGTTTTAAATCACATTCAACCAAACAATTCTGATGCAAAAAATTAGGCTTCCTATCGACCAACATTAAAATTTCACATTTTTTTGACCCAGAATCCCACTTTTAAAAATATATCTTATAAATGTACTGAGATATGTACATAAAATATATAATCAAAAATATGTATTGCATCATTGTGATATCAAAAGACTGGAAACAAACTAAATGTTCAACAGTAGGAGGCTGGTTAAGCAAATGACTTGTACTCAAGTGGTATATTTTTATGCAGCTGTTAGCTTGAGAAATCTATATGGAATAATCTTCAAGTGGAGTAAATTCCCATTTGGGGGAAAAAAGATTATATACTTTGTTTTCCAAAGTAGCTGAAACAATATCTCCCATCTCGTGATGTGACCTTGATACTCTTCCCATCAAGATATGGGGGCTGGTCTCCTTCTCTTGAATCTGGGTAGCAGAAATGACACTGCGTGACCTCCAGGGCTAAGTCAGAAAGGTGAGGCAGCTTTCTCCTTGTTGACCAGAAGGCTCAAGCCTAGAGCCCAAAGTCACCATGTAGAGGCCGCCATGCTGTGAGGAAACCACAGCACGTGGAGGGGCCATAAGTAGGTGCTCTGCTCAGCAGTCTCAGTCTTCAACGCCACCCAGTCCAGGGACCAGACATGGGAGTGAATGAGCCTTCGATGATTCCAGCCTTCAAGTCTTTTGAACTGAGGATCCAGATATCACAGAGCAGAAGAAAGTCACCCCTGCTGTGCCCTTTCTGAATCTCTGAGTCACAGAGTTGGTGAGCGTAGGAAAATGGTTGTCTTTTTATGTCATGAAGCTTGGGGTTGCACAGTAATAGCATGTTTTTTGTGTGTGTATAAAAATTTTCAAGAAGAGTTTACAATAAAGCCTTTAACCTTGATTGTTTCTGGAGAGTGAGACAGGAGATCTAGAGTGGGGAAAAGACTTAGCTTTCACTGTGTGCTATTTCATACCATTTCAATTTTTCTTTTATTATGTGCATGTGTTATTGCACCTTTCAAGTATGTATAAAAAAGGACATTTATTAGGAAGATGTGACCAGAGTCAAGCAGGCCTGCCAGCTCCCACCAGCGACATGACTCTAAAAGCCCAAATCCCCATTAAGCGCATGTGCTAAAAAGTCCAAAGAAGATGAAGATAATATTACAGGCATTCCAGTTTTTAAAATTAGGGAACATGTTACCAACTTCATCAAGTATAGTATCTCACTATGATAAATCTCTATCACTTTCTTTTCCACAATGAATTATTAATTTAAAAAAATTACCACCATCTAGCCTAGTGCCTAGGATCTAAAACAGCATTATTTCAATCATAGATTAAGGTGCACATTGAACACAACTTTCACTTTACATCTTCCAAACAGCAAGCTGGCCACGGGCTTAAGCCCCTGTCCCATGTGACCAAGGGAGGCATTGGGCAGTCAGGTGAGAACCTAAAATGTGAAAGGTAGAAAGTCTATCTTCCCCAATCACTGCAGGAAAGCACGTGTCCTTAGAATTCATACAAGTGCTCTGAAATCTGGTAATGACAGGAAAAGAAACAGAAACACCCTTACCCATCCTCTTCGCCAGATTGTAAAGTTAATGGAGAAAAGGGGATGTAACCATTAACTCAGAGGACTTATTCCAAACAATACTAGGAAATAGGAATAGAAATGATAAACCAAAACAACTAAAGCACTTAACCATGTTCTACAACAACTTCCTTAAGCATTTTAAAGTATCCTCCCATTTCCTTAAATTTACAAAACTCTTTTAGGAGGAGTTGTAGCAAGAGACAACCAGTTCTCTATAAAAATTACTCAGCAACTAAACAGTACATGATACAGAATTTTCTAATTCCATAACTTCTAAATAGGAATAATGGATGATTTACAAACATCCTGAGGGACAGACTGGCCCTTTTTGGACATTTAGAGAACATTAGTTCTGGGAATTTCTGTAGAAAAATCATTTTACTTTGCTCTATTACAAAACAATCTCAGTACAGAGCAACAGGAAGCCATGCATCTGGGAAAGGGATGGGGGGTGGGAGTCGCTCACTGAGGTTGGGATCAGTGGTTAGTCCAGGGATTGACTCTGAATATCATTAAAAGACTTCCTCATATAATGAGGTTCATGAAAATAATTGGGAATAATTAATATTTTCCACCCAAAGGAAGTTTTTTTTTTCTACTAAGAAGAAGGTAATTCCCACACTGAGGGCAGGAGGCACCTAAAAACAGAGGGCCCGATGCAAGCTGCTGCAAAGTGCTAGCTTGTGTTCAGCGCCCCCTTTGCCTGTAACCAGGGCAGATCTATAGCAAAACATGAAGGAGCACAAAGTGGGGGCTCCAGAAACATTTTCTGAATGAATGCATGAATGAATGAATATCAAGGAAGCCCCAAACTTCTTCAAGCTTCCCGGAAGACACAAACTCATCAATAAGCATCAAGTCCCCCAACTACCTGACTTGATCCTTCACCTTCTTGCAAGGACCTCTAGCTCCTGTAGAGCTCCCCCGACCCCCATCACCCGACGTGAGCTGGTCGTCTTAACCTCTCCTAGCTGCTTAGTCACTCCCCGCCCATAGTACTTCTTTGTTGATTGCCAAATGACCAGGCGTGTCATACTCAGAATTTCCACCCACCTGCCCTTCCTGCCTGGAATTAGTTTGATGGGATAATTTTTCTCTTAGAGGCTCTCTCAGCATCCTGCACAGCCCACCCCACACTCTGCCTTGCCATCTCCACCCCACCCAGCTGGTGCATGCCATGCAGATCTGGTCCCCGTGTGCTGATATTAACTTGAATTACTTCCCAGGAGACTCCTGGTATGAATCACTGGACTTCTCCTCCACCAGGCCTATTGTCATGGACTGAATGTTTGCGCTCCCCCCAAATTCGTATGTTGACATCCTAGCCTCCAATGTGATGGTATAAAAATTCTAAGTGATAAGAAAAATGTATGTTTTAGTTTAACTTGCAGCTTTCCTTTCTTTCTCTTAGAATACATAAAATCATGGTGTATCTTGGATTTGATAAAATACCATATTTTAAATTAACAGCAACTGAAGCAATTTTTAATATATTTCATACTTGCAACAAATCACGTGGCTCCTATTTTAAACTGCTTATAGGTCTTTCCTTCCTAATCTGTTGTCACTCTTGAAGAAGAGTAAGAACAGAAGCTCGTTTACTTGGGACTGTGGTTCTTCTGAGAAACAAGACCACAGCTCCGTTTGGTGTGGAGTTCTGTGACACAGGTTCCCAGGGCCACACACTCCCTGGGTCCTCAAACAAATATCTTGAAAACAGCCCCACCCGGCTAGTCTTCTTTCATCTTTCCTTTACCAAAGTTAGCTCATCTTTCCCCCCAAATCTCTGAGACCTACTAAAGTAGAATATATACCCAGATCCACTTTATCTAACAAATACTCCGTACCTGCTCTTGCCAGGTCCCAAGGTACACAATGAAGATACACTGGGGAACACAGAATGTTTCCTGCTAATGAGGAACTTAAAATCTACTGAGACAAATTACTAATTTCAAAAGGAAAAAATTACTCTACAATGGAGAAACTGGAAACACATTAACCTGTGTTAACATGTTGCTCAAAATTAACATCACCAGAAAGGAGCAAACAGACATCAGCCTCCAGATGGATCCCAAAGACATCTGACTTAGTATTCCAGCCCAAATGCCTAAACAGAAGCTAATCATGAGGAAACAGCAGAGAAACCAAACTGAGGGACATCTTATAAATGACTGGCCTGTAGAGTTTTTTAAAGGTCAGTGGTTCAGTGGTGTGAAAGATAAAGAAAGGCTGAAATTAAATATTTATTCAGATTAAAGGAGATGAAAGGGATGGAATGACTTAATGCAATAAATGATCCTGGGCTGGAGCCTGTTCTTAAAAAGAAAGGAAGAAGGAAGAAAGAAAATTCTGTAAAGGCATTATTAGAACAATTCAGGAAGTGGAAATGTAGATTGTAAATTCAAATAGTATTGTATCAGTGTTAAATTTCCTGAATTTGATAACTGAACTGCTACAGATACGTAAGAAAATATTCTTGTTCCTAGGAAAAATACAGAGTCATGAGGTATGCAAACTATCTTAAAACAGCTCAAAAAATAATAATACATATATACACACATAGAGAAAAAGAGAATGATAATGCATATATGACAAAATGTTGGTATACAAAAATTCTTTGTATTATTCTTGCAACTTTCCTGTAATGCTTTAAATTACTTCGAAATGGAAAGTAAAAAACAGATAATCCCCATGAAAGTCTTTTGTATATACTTGTAAGGTTGTAGCACAATTAAAAAGAACTCTATTCTTAGTTGCCACATGATCCAGCAATCCCACTCCTGGGCATATATCCAGACAAAACTCTATTTCAAAAAGACACATGCACCTCTACGTTCATTGCAGCACTATTCACAATAGCCAAGACATGGAAACAACCTAAATGTCCATCGACAGATGAATGGATAAAGAAGATGTAGTACAAATATACCACGGAATACTACTCAACAATAAAAATGAATGAAATAATACCATTTGCAGAAACGTGGATGGACCTAGAGATTCTCATACTAAGCGAAGTAAGTCAGAAAGAGAAAGACAAATACTGTATGCTATCACTTATATGTGGAATCAAAACATGACACAAATGAACTTATCTACGAAACAGACTCACAGACATAGAGAACAGACTTGTGGTTGCCAAAGGGGGAGGGGATGGATTGGGAGTTTGGGATTAGCAGATGCAAACTATTATATATAGGATGGATAAACAACAAGGTCCTACTATACAGCATAGGGAACTTATTCAATATCCTGTGATAAACCATAATGGAAAAGAATATGAAAAAGAATGTATAATATGTGTATAACTGAATCACTTTGTTGTACAGCATAAATTAGCACAACACTGTAAATCAATCATACTTGAATAAATTAAACTTTAAAGAAAGAGAACTCTATTCTTAAACTAAAAAAAAAAATCCAATGAGAGGTATAGACAAGTAAACTTGCAAACCTGGGGTTAAGAGTTCTAACACATTAACCTCCAGATCTTGAGAAATGAACCTGAATGAAGTTAAGATCAGAGAGGGAGTTGTTAGAATTAAACATAACTAATTAAATGTGAATTAAGAGCAAAAAAAAAATTCCCCTCTGTTTCAACATTCCTAGGATTACATTTTATTAAGAGATTGGCATTTTCATAATCAACATAATTCCCTCAAATCCTTTTTGGAAACAGGTGAAGTATAAGTAAATTAACAGATGTGTGATTCTTATCTTGGTCTCTTTCTCAGCCACATGCATTGCATTAGCCAATTATTCCAGAAACCTCTAAATGAACTGAAAATGGCAATTCTTCAGTCAACTTGTCTTACACTCTGCCCTCCATATGAATCTCCCTTCCCTTCTCTAAACATCGAAACATCAGTTTTTGTGTTTCTTTCAGACTTTAAATGGAGATTTACGAGTAGATCATCTTGGGGATTATATTTGTATGGTTGACAGAAGATGACACAACATTTTTCTAATCTCTGAACGCCCAGAACACTGGTGGTGACATCCCATGAAGTCAACAGTGACAAAGTAAAAAACAAAAAAGATTTTGGCTTAAATTTAAAATTTGTGTTTATTTTGGTGATTTAAAATATGACTTCTCTCCCTACTTTTTGGACATAATTTATATCCATTCCACTCTTGCTCATGTTCTCTAGTTCATAAGAATAGTGGTTATGTAAGGATAGAAAGGAAAATGACAGGGCAACTAAAAATCTGAGGCTAGAGTTGCCAAACGCCCTGCTTTTGACCAACTCATGGAGGAAAGAACTTCAAGATTCCTTTGGAGCCGGGCCAGTCTTTGCTCCAAAAGTACTGGCCACCTGTCACAGAGGCACCAACAGAACTCCTGGCCAGATTTGGGGCAACTGAAACAAATGATCATCAACTTCGAGGAGATGAATCACAGCCACCAAGCAGGGAGACAGTGGTGCCTTACAGCCAGGGGAAGCAAAGACAACAGACCAGTGGGGAAGGAAGGTCTGGTTTTAATTCTCAGTGGCACCATATGGCAGCTCAGTGAAGGGCTGCGAGTTGGGAGAAGGTCATTGCTTGACATATGATCACCAGTGGCGGCAACCTACCATGGAAGCTAGTGGAGATCCAAGAGCTACTGCAGCCTTTTCAAGAAACAATTCAAACCATGGTCAGAACAATACCACCTATATTTCACCTCCCTCCTTAGTGCACGTTCTGACCTAGAGCTGAACATAGAGACACTTGTAAACACTTCTAAGTGAATGCTAGCTATACAAGTGTTGGCCACATGGTTTGTTTTGAGAGCCTATTTAACTGAAAGCTGGAATCTGGGCCAGTAAAGCTTTCATTTTAGTACCCCTTCTCCAACATAGTTCCCCTGATGGCTTAACTGGGAAAGAGAAAGTATCCAGAAAGGGACAGCAAACTGGAGACCATTCTGCTATTCACAAGCTCCTGTCTCTTTCCAACCTCCAGTGACCTTCAAAGCTGTCTGCTGCACAGAAACCCAGGCAGACTCCATCTCTACTATCAGCTCTTATTTAAGGTGCCAGCCAGTACGTGCAAAACCAACTTCCTCATTCCAATTGGCTGACATGATATTTGACACATGGTCAGAGACCACTCTTAGTAATCCAAGGCATCACAATCTTACACCTCCCCTTAGCTCTCAATGTAATTATATAGTTAGTATCTTTATGCAGTCCTCTGAGCTGTCTGTCTTGTCTCACTTTTAGAATGTGTAAACCCTATGTGTAAAATCCATATGTGAGACACAAGTGGGCAGCAGTCTGATCTATTGGTCAATATGCTCCCAGATTGTTATATAAACCAATAATGAAGTGACCTGACCACTACAGTTTGGCAGGAAATGCAAATTGTACAAATTCCCTGCACTTACCCTGGCTCTTATTATAAAATACTTTATTATAATTCAGAATACTGTTATCTCCAAGAAGGATGTAAGAGAAGGAAAAGGGCAAAGAATGATATTTCTTTGTCCTTCCTTATGCTTTCTGAAAACACATTTCTCAGAACCCTCTTCCCCAAAAAGAAGAAAGAAAAATAGAATAACAAAGAAAAGAAAGAGAGCAGAGATTCCCCCAAATCTCTCCTGAATCCCATCACATCCACAGCTTACAACATTTCTGCTGCCTCCTTCTTTAGGATGGTGAGTACAAATGATTTTTAATCCACTATCCTTGCAAGCATTTTTGTGCAGATGTCTTTATAAGTGATTAGAACCATTGAAAAATGTTATCTGCTAATACAAACAAAGAAAAGAAACTATTTCGTTAGAGATTTTGATAGTCACGAAATCTAAATGAAACTGTGTATGTGGTATCCTACAGCATCTAGGGTTATCAGAGGAGAAAAATGAAAACACCATAGTGGATTACATTTCAAAATTCTTTTTCTTAAGAGAGAGAAAAAAAGATTGAATCTAATTTGCATAATGAGGGTGGATTACTCTTTGAAACAATGAATCACTGTTTTATTGAACTTAGTGTCATGACAAAAAAACTGTATGTTTTCAGTGTGGCTGTGGGATTCTAATAAACGTGAAATTCATCCTCACTGTGTACTTTAAAATGCACTCCAATTCCATCATCACATAAGCAAAATAAGAGATGGGATCCTACAGAAGAGAATTCCAATTCCCCTGCTTCTGGGAAAAGAAGCATAAGGTCTCAGTTTGGGGTCCCGACTCTGTAACCAGATAAGCCCCTGAGGAACTGGGAGGAAACCATTAGTTATCCTCGGGGGCCTCAGTTTTATCATAAAATGTAAATAAATAAAGTCGATATTGATGAGAGAATCTATTAAAATAACTTATTTACCCTTTCCTGAATATTTATTGAGCCCCTTCCTACTAGGCACTTCAGTGCCAGAATCCGAGGATACGATCAGAAGACAGGCCCTGTTAGCAAAGAGGTAATTTAAAAACCTTTACAAGAAAGCTATGGAAGACGCATGAAACCACACCAAAGACGTCTTGCCCAGATCACAGGCCCCAGGAGACCCTGCTGGAAGAGGGTAAGGTCTGTTACAAACTTTGAAAAACAGGCAAGTAAGAGTAGAGTGGCAATCTGGATCTAGCAAAGAGCATTAACAAGGACCCAGAAATCAGAGAGAGTTGTGGTCCCCTGGAAGGCAGCTCAACATGATTACAGCATGGGGCATAAAGGAGGAGGGAGGACAAATAGGGCTGGAGAACTAGCAGAAGCCCTTTATCTTGAAGGGCATTGTGTGCCATTTCAAGATGTATAGACTTTACCTTCAAAGGCCATCGGAAGTTTAGAAGTAGCAAAGCCTGATTTTATTTAAAGAAAGATGGTTACTATGTGGGTCATGGATTATTGGGGGTTGAGATTGAGGGCAGAGCAATCCATTAGGAGATGGGAGAGTACAGTGACCTGAACTAAGGACATGGCAGAGAGGATAGGGAAAAGTGAAAAAACTCTGGAGGATTAAGAAAGAAGATTTGACAGAATTTAAATAATAACTTGATATGAATGGTAGCAGAGAGGTCCATGTTTCCGTTTTGAGGGAGTGGTGCATGGTGGTAGGAACATGGGAGATGCAGCTGGCTGAGAAAAGGGAAAAGAAGGTAGTGAGTTCAGTGTGAGATTTACAAATTAGAGGAATCTCTGGACCATCCACATGAAGATGTCTAGGAGGCCACTAGGTGTGGAGCTCTGGAGAAACAATCAGGGGTAGAATTAAGAGTTGGGAGTCATCTGCACACATATGGTAACTGAAGTTACAGGAATGGACAACACCATTTAGGGTGAGGTTGTCCAATGAGAAGAAGGTCCAATCTAGATTCCCTAGGAAACACCACTTTTAAGGATTATGAAGTGAGAAAGAAGTAAGCCAAAGAGAAGACAAGGTAAGAAGAAAATTACCTCAGCATATTCACTGAAGTTAATATGTTGTCAAGAAATTATAATGAGTTAGAATTAAGAGGAATTCTTAAGAGAGAGGAATTATGGATCCAAGTGAAGACACTCTTATAAAAAAGGAAAGTGTGGTCCACATGATGGAATGCAGCAGAAATATCACTATATAGAAGTTGTCAAAGTGCCACTGGATTTAATGACTGGAATTGCTGGTGACCTTGGCGAGGAAACTTTCAATGGAGAGGAGGTTAGGGAAACCAGATTACAGAAACCAGAGGAGGAATGAATGCAGGTGAGAATGCAAAAGTGGCAAATGTAGACCATTCTCTCAAACAGCTTGACTCTAAGTCCTTGAGAGCTAACACCATTGTATCCCCAGGTCTAAAACATAACAAGTGAGAAATAAACATCCACTGAATTAATGTTAAATTAAGGGGAAGAAGATGAGATAAAGGCTACTGGGACGATAAAGTCAAGGAAGAGGATGGGATCCAGAGAAGAAACTGAGAAGTTTACTTTAGGCAAGATGAAATCTCTCTTCCATCCAGATAGGATTAAAGGAGGCAAGGAAATTGAAACCGTGGTCATCAAATGGCTTCCATTTTCTTGCTGAATTCAGAAGTAAGGTGATATGCTGAAAATGTCAGTGGAGATGATGGAGTAAGTAGACTTACAAGAGTGGAGAACAGAGCAAGAACAACTCACCGGGAAACAGAATGATCACTGGGCCCACTTGAGGGTAGAGAGCTCAACTCGTGTGGCAAAATTAGCATGAGTGTGTGTTAGGGGAATGAGGAGGGGAATGAACCAGACCCCAAAGTAGAGACTGCAGGAAGACTGATCTGGGATTGGTTTTTTTCTAGGTGAGTAAAACAAAAAAGACAAGGGAAATCTAAGGTATCTGCAACTGGGCCAGGCTAGAAGGAACTGAAGAACAAAAGGGACTTTGGTAGCAAGTAGGATCAATGAGGTCTTACAGAGGACAAAGATAAGATTGTAGAGGGCATGGCAGAGTGAGAGTTGAAGGCTCCTTATAGCAGGACATCCTATGTAAATGCAAGGTAAATATACATCTAATCCTGGCGCTTTTCTGGATGGCCGTTAACATGGAGCCATAACCGAACTCTCCAACTCTGTCTCAGTGCCCCTCCAGGCTCTCAGAACACTGCCTTGTTTCTGAACCCCCTGGGCTTCTTTTGTGTTGCTGGGCTTCTAAAGAGTAGAGAGAGGCAGTATTTTACTCACTTTCAGAACAGAATTCCTGCCATTAGAAAGATTATTGACATCTTTGGTGAATGAAGAGATAAAAGTATACCTCAATGTATTTGCATATCTTCTAATTTGGTGAAATGCAGATTATTTTGCTCATTTTCCCTGCATAGGTACATGTGGAACATTCTTAGTTCTGAAATCCACAGAGCAAGTCCCCGCCCCTGGGCCATGAAGTCATTATATTGAAAGTTAGAAAACAAGCTGCAGAAGAAGCCATGTGGCTGATGTGAAGAAGTGAGGCTTCGATGGCAGATGACAAGTCACACTGTTTTCAGGGCACCTTCTGAGTGTGTAGAGGATTTGGTGAATTAAGTAAAAGGCTATTTATGTGAAACTATGAAAATATCCTGAGTCCCAGATGCAGACATCATAGATGTATGTGAAAGTCAAACAGAAATTCTAACTCATTATAATTTCTTGACAACATATTAACTTCAGTGGATATGCTGAAGATCTTAAAATGTCAAAGGTGATGCTATGAAAATGAATTCTTACTCCAAACCTCATATTGTCATGAGTGGCTTTATTTATAGGCACATGGTGGTTTCTGAGGTCATATACAGTTAATAAAATGTGACAAAATGGGTTTTTTATGGACTCAATAACCCTTAGTTACTACATTTATCTCAGAGTCAAGATGATTTAAAAATTTCCACTGTGATTATAAATTATCAGTCACTAAAATTTTTATCATTCCCTGAATTACACCAAAGATCCAGGAGGGAATTATATAGCAAGCCTGGAGTAGGGCAAGTCGTCCTGCAAATTGCCATGCTGTGTGGCAAAGCAGCCAGACAGAATGTTTTCAAAGCATTTTACTGCGGGACATGAAGATGGGTGTTGAAATACTATTTATAACTCCAAGTTTGGGGATTTTTTTTTTCAGTAGTGAGATTTCAGTGTTAAATAAGGATAAACTTCATTAATTCAGAAAGCCCTAACATGAAAATTTAATTGAAAGAGCAGCTGGTTTGTGAGACAACCAAAAGTAAAAGCAAGGTTTGAAAGGGACAATTTGTATCACTCAAGTGGTAGAGGTGTGCAGAAGAGCAGCAGTTGGGTTTGAAATCTCAGGGCTTCGGCAGGATTGAATCAAGGTTTTTTGGGGCTTGGAGCTTATATAACTTGGGGGAACCCACTTTAAGAAAAGGAATACAAGATTCCAAATGTAAAATTAAGTATGAAAGTGAATATTTACTTAGAATGAGAAAATCACTGTATAAATAATTATAACACATTAATAAACTTGTTTTATAATCAAGTCATTATAAGAAATTTTCAAAGGCTGAGAAATGCCACAAACATCCAAAATCCAGAAAAAAAACCATTTTATTAACTACCTGACATACTTCTATAAACTTATTTTCTTAGATTTTTGTTAAAATGGCCATCATCAAACAATCTACAAATAATAAATACTGAAGAGGGTGTGGAACCCTCTTATACTATTGGTGGGAATGTAAATTGATACAGCCACTATGGAGTACAGTATGGAGGTTCCTTAAAAGACTAAAAATAGAGTTACCGTATGATCTAGTGATTCCACTCCTGGGCATATATCCAGAGAAAACTCTACTTTGAAAAGACACATGCACCCCAATATTCAGTGCAGCACTATTTACAATAGCCAAGACATGGAAGCAATCTAAATGTCCACCGACAGATGAATGGATACAGAAGAGGTGGCACATATACAGAATGGAATATTACTCGGCCATAAAAAAGAATGAAATAACGTCATTTGCAGCAACATGAATGGACCTAGAGATTATCATACTAAGTGAAGTAAGTCAGACAGAGAAAGGCAAACATCATATGATATCGCTTATATATGGAATCTGAAAAAAATTACAAATAACTTATTTACAAAACAGAAATAGACCCACAGACATAGAGAACAAACTTATGGTTACCAAAGGGGAAGGGACGGGGAGGGATAAATTGGGAGTTTGGGATTAACATACACACTCTACTATATATAGAATAGATAACCAACAAGGACCTACCGTATAGCACAGAGAGCTATACTCAATATTTTGTATCAGGGAAAAGAAGCTGAAAAAGAATATATATGTAATACATATATAACCAAATCACTGTGCTGTACACCTGAAACTAACACATTGTAAATCAACTATACTTCAATAAAAAAATTTAATAAAAATTAAAAAAAACTCTGATCACCTCTTCATATGGCAATTATTTTACAGCATCTCATGTATAAAGAGAAGAGAAATATAATTTCGTCTTTCCTCAACTAAGGTTGGCTGGAATTTTCTTTTTATTATTAATAATGTAGAAAGCTTTCAAGCCATTTCACTGTGTTGCTAACAGTTTTGAATGCCATTTCAAATGGATCTGCCAGATTTTGTGAAGCCATGATGCCTTCGGTCTGCTAGAACACAAGCTGAGGTGTTGGGATGCAGAAAACTTCCATGTACTCAGACACAATGTCTCTGGTTGTGCTCTTCAGAGAGCAATTCTGATATATTCTGTTCCATGTGATTCCCATAGAAAAAAGGAAGTGTCCAATAGCTTCGGACACTATTATATTCAATTGTATTCACTATATTACCAAGTATGTTTCTAATAGAAGAGAAGTTTTGTTTTGCCCAGGAATTTATGAGAGAACTAAATCATCCACTTAAAAATTTTCATGTCTGATGACTGGAAGTATTTTCCAGAGACAAGTTTCGATTACTGTTGCTCCTCTGCACCTCACTTACTTCTTACTTACTGCAGCTATGCAGCAGAGCCCTCGGTCCTTCACCTGTGTGTCAAGTGGACCACAAGAGTAATAAACTATACATGGAAGTGACTATGAACCACATTTTTCCCACTATCCCCAAACTAAGTACATCCCCAAGTCAGCCTCCTCTTAACCAGATCCCAGATACAACCATTGCCACTCTATCACCACCCGAAATAAGGGGAAGAGGGATGGAGGGCAAGTTGGCTATGTGGTCTTAGCCCATTGCTGATGAAATATTTTCCCTTTGCATGTTTTACCAAAACAGACGGGAATACATTGCAATGGGACCCCAGCAGGGGGACTGAAGCTTAAGCTTGCTTAACTTCCAAGTCAACCTGCCTCTGGCCTGAGTCAGGTCACTCTCTGCCACTAAGTCTATGGCTCTGGAAAAATCTTAGTTTGTCTCAATTCAGTTTCCCCTTTGCCAGATGCGGCTACGGCTAATAATAGGTGTTTCATGGGGTTGTTGCGAGCTCTGAATGAGTTAACTCATGGAAAGTGTTATCATAATGCTCAGTACACCGTAAGTATCCAATTAATATTAGCTCTCACGATTAAGTGAAGGGTACTATATTGCAGAGTACTATATAAGATAATAAACTATTTAGAAAACGAATTCATATACCATCAATAAAGATATTAAGCAGACAATTGCCGTATATTAATTTAACGATTTCTCTAAGGATAGCAATAGCATTACCCTAATTACCATATGTATTTGAGAACAATAAAACTACTTTAAAAAATTGTATCTGAGAGATTTAACTTGTACAAAAGGAACACCTCTTCTTCCCATCTCATTATGTTTGAACTGGGGGGATGGGTGATTTGTTCCACTACAGTATTATAGGGGCAAGAAGGATGTTGCTTTTCTGGTATTAATTATTCTAAATGGCATGTTATATTTCCTTTCCTAGGAAGCATATAAAGAATTCCAGTCCCAGAAATCAAGGTTTCAAGACATCTTCAGAAGCAAAGTAAACAAAATGGAAAACAAATCTTAACAATGGTTTCATTCATAGGAAACTTCTCATTGCTAATAAAATCAAGGAACAGTATAACCCTTTTTCAGACTACACACATTCTTCACTTTACCTTCAAAGTCTAGATATTTAATAAAATATACATAGAATTACTGCGTAAATTACCTAAGTGAAAAAGCTTAAGATATTTTAAAGCCAAATTTGACACAGAGGGCCCTATAAAACCAAATATGTGATCTTTCAAAGTCATAAATTATTATGCTGGAAGATGCTCCAGACAGCAGGGATCAGAATAAACTGAGACGGAAGAAATATTTTCTGCCAGAGGCAAGCAGTAAGAATGCCAAATGTAGGGGAGATAGGGAAGCTTTCAAAAAACAGAAGAGATCTCTGTGGAACCATATATCTGCTTAAAGTAGACCAGATTATAATTATTACTTTATTAGAGATTAGATTTTGAAACGTCTTAAATTTGAACATTTGAATTTGAACGGCTCAAGTCCTTTCTCACAGTCCCCATAAATGTGCCTCTCGATTCTGAAATAATTAAATCATTGCTCTCTGCTCTGATTTTTGGCTTCTCAGTATCAACTCACTTCGTGGTTACACTGTATGAGAGGGAGAGGAAATGTCATCGACTTAAGAAGCTAAATCTTAAGGGGTGACAGGCAGCACTTGTGAGGACTCAGGTACGAGACAGAAAAATCCTGGCAGTTATCTTATTTTTCATGAAGAAACCAGAGCTGAGCTTTGCCAAGCAGACAGCTATGAGCTCACTGGTCTGAAATAATTACCCATTGAGACTTTTCTCCAGCACAGAACTAATGGCTTTATGCAGAAAACATAACTCGAATATTGATTTGCAGAGTTTTTCTTTTTAAATCAGTAATCAGTAGGTTTTGTCTGTACTTGAGCCTGACATAGCTCTCGGTTACATTAATTGACAAAGTAGAAGAATAAAAAGAGAATAAATATTCAACAAAAGCAGATTGTTTTTAATTCACATTCTTTATGTTTGGTGGTCTCATTCCTGTTTTAGGAGATAAAGAAATCAAAGCCTCAAACATTTGAAACGGATAGAAGAGTTTTTAAGGGGTTTAATATTCCACAGTTGTAACTCAGAAATTAAGCACAGACTGAAGCAAACCCAAAACAAACTGCTCTGTTTAGCCTAGAGCCGACCTGAGAAATGTTCTTTATAATCAAGATGAGATATGTTGTGATGTTAACAGAGGGACCAAGGACATCAAAAGTGGACTGTGTTCAAATGATTTCCACAGAAAGATACAGAGCAGGATCTAAAACACCAATCTGTATTTTTGCAAAATTGTGCTTCATGCCTCAAGAAAACAAAGTACAGCAAATAGTATGCAACTAACACTCAGTGATGCATGCCCTAAGCTTAGTGCATTCTTTCAACACTCCTAATCTGTGGTTTAAGAAATAGTTATATGCAGAACTGGCAATGTCCAGCATTCACTCATTTTTTTAGACTCTTTGGATGGCTGTGTAGAATGTCTTCATTTATTGCTGGGGTTGTATGTTGTGCTTAGTTTTATTTTGTCATTTTAAAACAAAGCACTTTAATTTTTTTATGAATACTGCCCCCAGAATCCTATTAGTAATGGCATTGCCATTGGTGACATACAGAAAAAAGAAAAAAAAAGTCTTTTGAGTACATTCCACTGTGTAATCAGGATGCAGGGAAAAAGTAGAGAATTTGCTGACGTAATACTCAAAGGTTTACAGCACATTTATTTCCACTAACTGGTGGGGGTTTAATTGTATAAGTTACACAGGTTGAGAAGAATTAAAATAAAAACTTTATACTATTATTGATGGTATTGAAAACTGACCATATTTTCCCCAAAAAGAAACCCAAAGAAGAATGGTATGCCATTTAGAGGGCAAATCTGACCTAATTCTAAGACAGATCAGCCACACCAGCCTTCTTCTTTCCTTCCAACAGTGTAATCTTTCTCTGATTTAGGAATCTGCCTGGTTCCCCTTCTCTTCTCCCGTCTTACCCTCTGTTGCCAAGGTGGCTCCTTCTCATCATTCAGGGCTTGGCTCAAGTATCACCTTCTCAAAAAGCACTTCTCTGACCACCTTATATATGAAGTACTCTTTTATCCAAGCACTTCATCTATACCCCATTATCCTGTTTTACTTTCTCCTTAACACATCTTTTAAAATCATCTGGTTTGTTTATTTTTTGTCTGTCACTGCTCTCCCCCAGTACAACAGAAGCTCCATGGATGCAGAGCCTATATCTGTACACCCAGCATCTCACACAATGACATTGCTTATGTTCGCAGATGTGTAGGTCAGGTGTTTAGGACATTTGCACTTGAAGTTTCTCATGAGCTTGTAAATAGATGTCACCTGAAAGCCGCACTGGGCTGGAAGACTGACTTCCTAGGTGGATCCCTCATATGGCAGCAAGGTGATGCTGGCTGTTGGTTGCTGGCCTTAGTTCCTTCCCACATGGACCTCTCCTTGGGATTGTTTTGATGTCCTCATGGCATGGGGGACATCCCTCAGGACAAGCAATCCACGAGACTGGGGCAGAAACTGCAATGCCTTTTATGATTTGACCTCGAAAGTCACGCACTCTCACTTCCACCCGTGCCACTGGCCATGTGAGTCAGCGTGGGAGGAGACTAGGATAGTGAGTACCAGAAGGCAAGGACCCTTGGGGGCCACCATGGAGGTTGGTTACCATACCACTGGTTACAGTTAGTTCACTATTAAAAAAGCAGGCCTTTAAGGTAAGGCAAGCAAATACCCATACACCTTATATTTTTACATATTACTTCAATATTTAAAACACTTTAAAAGAAATAATCAAAGCTGTCTACTTGGGCTTCCCTGGTGGCGCAGTGGTTGAGAGTCCACCTGCCGATGCAGGGGACACGGGTTCGTGCCCCGGTCCGGGAAGATCCCACATGCCGCGGAGCGGCTGGGCCCGTGAGCCATGGCTGCTGAGCCTGTGCGTCCAGAGCCTGTGCTCCACAACGGGAGAGGCCACAACAGTGAGAGGCCCGTGTACCAAAAAAAAAAAAAAAAAAAAGCTGTCTACTTTTCTATGGAGCCTGAAAAAATATATGAATTTCTTCTTAGTGACAGAATTAGATGAAAAGAATCATAAAATGACTACTGTTGTCCCTTTCATTTTTCATTTAACAATAGGTTGCTGGTTTTGTTTTACTATCTACTTAGTTGGGGATATGCAGCACTCAAGCTCTTTGAAGTGTAAAAGTAAGATTAAGGCCAAGTGCAAACTGAGCTGGGAGGAGTTCACACAAGTATTTGGAAGCAGGTCCCCAGACAGGATCTGCAGCCCATGTGTCTTTTGAGACAATGACATATGCAATCCTTCAACCAAAAATGACCTCACTTGTTACCAGTTGATTGTTCAGGGGTCTGGAAACCACAGTGTATTATTTTACCACCCAGGGTGAAATTAACTACAGACCATAGCCATGTGTAACCTTGGTCTTCTTAGGGATCAAAGGCCAAGGAAGGCAAATACAGTTTTTTAAGTTGCTGAAAACAAGAATTATCTGTCTGGATTTTTCAAATTCATAATCATTTTTTACAAGGTGATGCGAAGAATAGCTTCTCCTAATTATTTCAGATAAGACACTTGCATTTCTAGTACTGCTAATTCTATATTTAAGTAAACAGATCAATCCATCAGTAAACTAAGACCTACCTAGAAAAATGCTGCTTTGAAAAACTGAAAAAGAAAGGATTGGAAAAGAGAAAATGGAGCCAAATCTATGATGTTAGTAAGAATAGGAGTAAAAGTAGTGAGATTTAACTGGAATCTCAAACTAGATTCTAGCTAACTAGATTTAACTAGAACCCCAAAAATCTGCTACGGAGAAATGATTTCAGAAGGTGAAACACAGACTGTGGTTTATTTATCTGCTTCTCCTTTGACATCAAAAAGATGAAGTGCTCCTTTTAGAGAAACTCTTTGCTTTCTAACTCAAAGCTACAGAATGTCAGTGCAATTTATTATCTAAAACTTGACAGATGATACACAGATTAGGGGAAGCAACACCAAATCTCAGATACCTTGTTACACAGAAGAGAGGAAAAGCTTCAAAATCCACTTCACTACAGGGCAGAAATTGACCTTCTGTGCCTTAAATCACATTTACTGTTACATCAGAGGAAAAACTCATTAGCACATTTTATGCTACCATGCCTGAACCCCGGGGTAATGAAAGCATCCTAGAAAAATCTTACTTCAGAAACTCAAAACAGCTGGCGCTAGATTGTTGGGAAAGCAGGCAGCTAGCTTGCAGCTTGAGAGTATCAGCTGAGTAGCCAAGATCAGAGCGAGCTGAGAGAGGCAGCCAAAGAGCAGTGCTTTCTCAGGATAATTCTGATCCAGCAGCACTGCTTTTTTACTGAGCTCAAAAAAGGAAGAATTTGATTTTAGAGGCTGAACCCCAGGAATATAAGTCGGAGACACCAATGAGAACTCTCTTTGGAAAGAAAATTGTTGCCCTCCTGATTTTATCTTTCTAGAGCCTATATATAAAAACTCAACTTTTTCTTCTGCTCCTACATTAAAGCCTCAGCAAGGAAGGACACGGCCCCAACCAGCTCCATGTTACAAGGACCTTTCACAGGCACTCATGCTCCTGGCCTCTGGAGGTGTCAGTGCGGACCAATCTTCAGCATCTCTACAGTAAATGACACCATGACACCGCTGTGAAGTAAAGCCTCTCCCTGGGGAGGAGCTATCAGTTCAGTGCAATAGCCCATTAGCCTGCTGAAACGTGACTTCTATTGCCAGGTTCTCCTAACCCCAAAGTGCACATGCAAGCTAATTCCCTCACACGGTAGACTGAGCAAAATACACAGGTCTGCACGCTGGCCAGCAGCTTTTGCAAAGAACAAGCACATATGTTGTTTCCCATCACAATGGCAAATGTCCAACTCCTATTTCTGCCTCTTCAAAAAAAAGGGGGACCTTCTAGGGAAGACCTGCACTTACTTATTTTGCACGCATGAGAAAAGTCAATATATGCACTCATGCCACAACTATTCCATCCCTGGTGCCCACAGCAATGGTCTTCCTAGCTTTCAGATCTGGAACTATCTCCTCTGACATAATTCTCTGCGTTCTTTTTCTTCTCAGCACAGCCCTTCTTTTGGCTGTTGTTGTTCATGAAAGAGATGGTATTTTCTTTCAGGTTAGAGGTTATATTAGTCAAGGTTCTCTGGAGAAACAGAACCAATAGAACAGATAGCTAGAGAGCCAGAGAGAGAGAAAGAGAGAGAGAGAGAGCAAGAGAGAGAGAGAGAGAGAGAGAATGTATATATATATAATATATACCTCAATATAATATATCTACTTCATATCTATCTATTGAGAGAGAGGTGGAATGATTTTAAGGAATTAGTTCGTGCAGTTATGGAGGTTGGCAAGTTCAGAGTTTGTAGGGTAGCCCAGAAGGCTGGAGGCTCAGAGAAGAGCTAATGTTGCAATTCAAGTCCAAAGACAGCGTGATGACACATTTTCTTGTCGCTAGAGGAGGTCAGTCCTTTGTTTTATTCAGGCCTTCAACTGATTAAACGAGGCCCACCCATGTTATGGAAGGCTTTACTCAAAGTCCACTGATTTAAATATAAATCTCAGCCAAAAACACCCTCAGAGAAACACCCAGAATAATGCTTGACCACATATCCAGGCACCATGCTCAGCCCAATTGACACATAAAATTAACCATCCCAAAGGGCAAAAAAATTTTTTAATTTTTATAATTTGATGTAGATATGAACCATCAGTCTATTCACCAAGGATATGAGACAAGGATAAGGCAAAACTACTGAAAAGTTATATCTAAGTACAAATAAAGAAACAAAGGCCCAAATGGCATTTTAAATAATGTGGCAACAGAGTAAGCTGTTTTATTTTTCATGGTATCAGTGGTGGAAATGCAAATTCACAGCATGCTATGGCTAGAAAAATCTTTAAAGATCAGCCTATGCAGCACTCATGGTATAGGTAAGGAGACCAAGGCAAGGTAGAGAATTCAAGAAAACTGAAAATATGGTGGGGCATGGCATAGATGATGCAGAAGAGCCAACAGCTAAGAAACCAGATAAAATTCATACTGGAATGCCTTATGTGGAATGTTACTGAGATAAAAATCACTCTCCATTGTCTAAACACACGACTATTGGGCGGGAGAGAGAGAGAGAGAGAGAGAGAGAGAGAGAGAATGAGCTCAAGGGGGTGCTGGATGGTTGGAGCAAACTGGTCCATTATCAAAAGCTGGCCTCTGTATATCCAAAAGACAGACAATCCATGCATGGATAACCGAGAGTTCAAATACTGCCTTTATTTTGATAAGACTCATGGGAAAATGAGAGTTTGGGCGTCACCATGCCAACATCAGCAAAGACTGGCCAATGGGTCTGGGACTTCATGCTTCCCAGTGGGACTCAATAATCTGCCTCTCATGGGGTAGGGGAGTTCGGTAAATATTAGTGAGTTACTGTCCTTTCCTCCTCAGACAAATGCCAGCAGTGTCCCTTTAGTTCACTAGTATTTGCCCAGGCTTTGGGAAAAGCTATTAAGATTCAGCACCATTATCAAAGGGGACTTGGCAGCATCTAATCTTTGGGAGACAGAAAACTGGCTCAGAAGTGGGGCTGTAACCTTCAGTCACCTTCTGGCTTTGCTGCAATCTGATGCCTAAGAAATGAGGATCCAGTGCATCTTTGATGCCCAGTCAAGGCTTTGAAGCTGTGTCAAGACCACAGGACAAAGGCAGCACTGTTTATGCAAATTTAGAAACAAAAGAAGCTAGAATTCAAAGCCATTAAAAGTAACATCAGAAATCCAATACCCAGAGGTGATTAGAGGCCCTACACCAGTATGAAACAGAATGCCTGAAAGTGAGGCTGGGCAACACACCAAAACACACGCTGGGGAGCAATCCTGAACAGCCACAGCCCGGCTGGATGTGCTTAGAGGCCTTGACGTCCGCAGCTCCTTAGCCAAGGGGCAGCCTCTGTGTACCGCAGGAAGGAAGCCCTCGGCCACAGCTGCTCTACACCTGGTGCACGCAGCCCTTTCCTGAGAAGTTCCAATTTGTGCCCTCAAGCCCAGCCCTCTTGCTGCCACGTCGTCCCCTCGGCAGTTCAGTCATCATGTGGCACAGGCCTTCCACAGGAGACGACACTATTAGGGAACACCTCCGGGCACAGTACACAACAGGGTGATATACAAATGAGCTTCCGAGAAAACTTAGATATTTTGTTTTAGGCCACTCCGAAAAAGATCTAAAATTGGGCTGAGGGTCCAGGAAACATCAATCGTGCAGAGTTATGATTCATGACAATTCTTTAGATCCACTCACTCCATGAAGGGGGTACTGACGTCAGACGGGGAAGGGACCCGAGAGAACAACTGTCTCATCCACAGGTTCTCAAGTTTGGCTCCACATTATCACCCCCTGGGAAGTTTTCAAAATATGTCACTTGCCCTAGTCCTACCCCATAGATTCAGACCTAAGTGGTCTGGGGGTGGGGCCCAGGCATCAGTATTTTTTTAAACCTCATCAAATGATTCTCATAAGCAGCCACATTTGAGAGCCACAACTCTGGCACATCTCCCTGATGTTACGGAGAGGAAACTGAGGCCCAGAGGGAATAAGGGGTTTGTTCTAAGTGACACAGCATGAGCAAATGAACAATGCCTCCCAGTCCTTTCACAAGACAACACAAATAACAAAACGAGGGTATTTGCATACTGGGGGGAAAATGGAGGCGGCTGCTTTTGGCTGGAGGGAACAGTTCCGGAGACACACACACACACACACACACACACACACACCGCCCCGGGGAACCTGGCCTCATCTTCCTCCCCAGGTGATCATTATCTCCCTGGCAGGAGGCATTAAGCTGTAGAATGCAGCTCACATTTCAGGGAAGGAAAAGGACTTAAAAAGAAAATGGGAGGGGCTTCCCTGGTGGCGCAGTGGTTGAGAGTCCGCCTGCCGATGCAGGGGACACAGGTTCTTCGTGCCCCGGTCTGGGAAGATCCCACATGCCGCGGAGCGGCTGGGCCCGTGAGCCATGGCCGCTGCGCCTGCGCGTCCGGAGCCTGTGCTCCGCAACGGGATAGGCCACAACAGTGAGAGGCCCGCCTACCGCAAAAAAAGAAAACGAAAAAAAAAAAAAAAAGAAAATGGGACACATAAACTTGAGGACATTTACAGTGGAATCTGTGATAGACCGGTCACCTAAAGGACACAATAAAACGAGGGTGTGGAACTGTATGAGATTTATCAATGGAGCTGTGATCATCCCCAGAGAAGGCTGCCTGTTGGTAAGCTTATAATAATGCTACTATATCAACTCTGAACATACCTCCGCGCAGCAGCGACAAACTCAGAAAAATCTTTTGTACAGCGGACTCGAATAGTGTACATTTCCCAAAAGTTCTATTTTGGAATCATAACCGGTGAAGACACTAGGTTAGAGACTTTGTAATATCATGTAGTTAAGGCTGAACTTCAACTAAGCTAATTTAGTAGACTGTTTATTCTTCTCCCAAATGAGGGGAGGAGTTTTTAAAGGCATGCCAGAGAGAAAATCAAAGGTAAGAAAATTAAATACCAGCAACAAAAGAATCAAGATGAGGGGATATGGAGACTGAAGTGGTTCACATGACTACTATTTATTTGGAGGAAATGCACTGGTTTGATTTCCCTCCAGTCTATTAAGAGATGTTCATCAATAGCTATCCTTCCTTCTATAAACCTAAATGCTTAATGAGCTCATGATGTGAGATACCTGAGCAAAGAAAAGGGTTTGAGGGAGTGTCACATTATACTGAGCCCCAGCGCAAGGCACTTCATACAATGGGTAATCTGGAGCATTGCCTTAAAATATATATATATATATTTTTTTAAATAGCCACTATTGGAAGGCGGGAAAACACATATGCTTGACTCAATAAAAAACACAGATGATATCTGTCTGGCAGAGCCTCTTCTTTGTAATCCTGTACATTACTACGTCTCTTAATAAGAAACCCCTTGGCCTTCTTGATTGCTTACACATCTGGAACCTGGGGTTTAGAAGATTCCAGTGTGTGCCAAATTACCAAGCTTTGAAAATCCCACGGCCTGTACTTCAGGCACATATACAGCTTTCAGTCCTTCCATGAGGGCCCCCTATTTTTCATGGGGGCTTCTGGGAGCTCATCTCCTGCAGTTCCCAGACCCAGAAGTGTATACAAATTACTTGTGCACATGTTTAAGACACAGATTCCCAGGCCCCTTCCACCAGGCCATCTGATTGAATGTGGCTGAAACGGGGCACAGAAATCTATGTAACTAACAAATGTCCTAGGTGTTGTGATACAGCTGGCCCATGAACAAGTATTTAGGAACCACTAATAGAAGCCCAGCAGCCTTATAGCAAAAGGTCAGCAGAAGAGTGATGAGGGCCACGTCCACTCATGGCCAATGAACTTGACCAATGGGGTTGAGTTGCTTTGAGGCCACCTCAACTACTAATTTCAACATGATTACCTGAATTTATCCACCTAGACAATCCATGATGGTCAAATAAATAAAAGGAGGCATATAATTTTTTTTAGTCTGCTGCTTTAGAAATTCATAGTTTATCTTGCTACAGAGAATTTTCTAGGATAGAAATCAATGTGTCCAGTAAATCTTAAAGTCTAACAAGATTGAGGAAAGGCATAAAGGAGATTTGTAATTTTCTAAAACATTTTAGTATGCTGAGCCTTAAAGGCCAGCTCCACAAAATCCATCTGAAACATAAGACACGGTCTGACTGTCTGAATGCACTCCCACCCCACCTGCTTCTAGCAGAGGGAATGCAGCAATGTAGGAGCTTCATATAAGCTTACTGTTCAATGTTGCAGTGATGACATGAAAAATCCTGATTCCACCTGGCAGCAACCTTCCAGTATCTTGGCGGTTCTCAGCCATAATCACTGTGGTGTGTGGAGCTTGGACAGATTATGGGGCTGGCTGGAATCCAAGAAACTAAAAAGCAGTCCAGCAGTCCAGCAAGGGACTCTGTGTTGGAAATGCCATAGCCCCAAATGCCCATGACCATATTTCTCACGGACAGCCCAGGAATTTAAGTTCCACTGTTAGTCTCCAGAAAATCCTGCCTTTCCCAAGGCCCTGAAAAGTGGCAATTTCTCACTTAATATGACTTTTAGGGAGAATGTCTATCAACATACATCCATGTACTCCCCTTTCTCAGAATCATCTCTCGCCCTGTGAGAACAGGAAAGCTTCACGTGGCCCACTGCCCTCCCCACCTCCAAAATGTATACAATCAGTCTCAGAAAGGAAAGGGGATGGAAAGTAAGAGTTCTACTTCTTTACTGCCTAAAATGTAGGCAGTTTGGGCCACCTTCATGGTTTCCTTGGGCTTGACAGCTATCTTAGTCTATTTGGGCTGCTATAACAAAATACTACAGGCTGGGTAGCTTATAAACAACAGAAATTTATTTCTTACAGTTCTGGAAGCTAGAAGTCCAAGATGAGGATGGCAGCATGGTCAGGTTCTGGTGAAGAGCCTCTTCTGGGTTGTAGACTTCCTGCTGTGTCCTCACATGGTGGAAGGGGTGAGGGATCTCTCTGGAGCTTCTCTTATAAGAACACTAATCCCATTCATGAGAGCTCCACTCCCATGACTTAAGCACCTCCCAAAGACCCCCCCACCTCCTAATATCATCATCTTTAGGGGTTAGAATTTCAACACATGAATTTTGCCAGGAGGGTGGTGGATGGGGAAAGCTCCATTTAAGGAACTTCCTCTCTCCAGCCTGACATGTGCCTCAATGGACTTTGAAGTGATCAAACCTAGGAGGTAAAGAATTCTTCCAATGTAGGCAATTTATCACTTAAATCAAGTACTCATGAGGCTGCTTCATAGAGTGGCCTGGTTCCACACACAGCCTTCTGCCATCTTCTTAGGGGTGTGTAGCCTAGGATCATCACTTAAGTTATCATTTATGTTTTTGAAATGCACGTCTTCTAAGGGGTGTTGAAACATTAATCAAAAATTCTTGGGTGGGGGCTTCCCTGGTGGCGCAGTGGTTGAGAGTCCGCCTGCCGATGCAGGGGACACGGGTTCGTGCCCCGGTCCGGGAAGATCCCACATGCCGCGGGGCGGCTGGGCCCGTGAGCCATGGCCGCTGAGCCTGTGCGTCCGGAGCCTGTGCTCCGCAATGGGAGAGGCCACAACAGTGAGAGGCCCGTGTACTGCAAAAAAAAAAAAAAAAATTCTGGGGCGAAGAGGATTACTTTGCACTATGTTTGCAGAGGAACACGATCTCATCAGCTAAACCAATTAAGTCAGGGACAGGTTTCAGCTTGCTGAGCTTGACAAACAACTAAATAATAACAATTACTGCCTCGATTAAATGAAGTGTGTTACGATATCATAAATTCAGCCTTGGTAGGATGTCATGAGGCTATTACGGGAAGTCTCAGTCCGAAATGATTTCTGTCCAGTGCTCCTAGAGAGGAAAAGAAATGCCCTGCAGCCAAATCTAAGGTTTAATTCATACAAGAGACTTCGCTAATGTCACCAACCACAAATGCTGCGTTTTCATGGCTCTGGACAGCAGCAAGTTCCAGTGAATTAATTACAGCCACTCTATTTATATTCTGCATGGCTTTTCAATTACTACCTATAAGGAGATGGTTTTTACCTTTATGAACATTAACGCATAGCTTTCCAACCATAGGGATGGAGAGCTGAGGGAAAAGTAATACAATCCTGATCACTTTACTACTAGGTCACTCACTGGCAGCTTGCCAAGCCTGCTGGTTCTAGAAAGCAGTTACTACTCGAGTCCTAAGGCTCCTGAGGAGCCTGAGCAGGGAGCAAAGGTCACCACCCAAATGCCTACAGGGGCCAGAGAGCAGGGACCAATCACAAGTGCACAGAGGGTGGGCTTGATGGGACGAAGTCCGGGGGACAGCAGCTCCTAGGCTAACCATTTGTTGCTGTGGACAAATGCAGGCCTGGTGGGGCAGGTGCTGCTCACTCTGGCATGTTCAGTTTGTGAAAAGTTATCTAGTTATACATTTATGATAGATGCACTTTTTGGATATGTGTTATGCTTCTTTAAAAAGTTTTTTTTTTAATGGGCTAAGGGCCACATTTCTGGGAGCCAGAGACACAAGAACAAGAGAGCAAGATGGGTATAATCAGGGAGGGTTCAGAGTAACTACCTGGAACAGGTGTTGTGTGAAGCTGGCTTTCATTGTGCCAGCCAGGACATAGGTACAGGTGGGATGGCAGAGTTTAAAAAACCTGGGATAGAGAGATTGACTTAAAAACATCACATTTGTGCAGAATAGGAGATATCAAACACTTCTATTAGGTTGGCCAAAAAGTTTGTTCTGTATTAAGTAAAAATGAAAGACTCGTTTTCACCAAGAACTTTATTGAACAACATATTCATTAACCAAATGTACTTTTTGGCCAACCAATATTTGGGTTAACACTTAAAAGGATATATGTATATGCACAGAAAGTTTCTAGATGATACACAAGAAACTGTTAACAATGGTTGCCCCTGGCAGGTGGTATGGAGTGGAAAGGAGATTAACTTTTTTTTGTATTCCCATCACACTTTTTGGAGTTTTATTATGGGAGAGTATTATTTTTCAATTTTAAAAAGAAAACGTCAGGAAAGAAAATGCCTAAAATAATTAAATTACTATAAACCTACAAGGACTCTAACGGATTTAACTTCTTTTAGCGGCAATTTTTGATATGCTAACGATGTAAATGCAATAAAATGAACAGATCACTCCTTTGAGAATAAAAACGTCAAAAGGTATACAATACTTTGTAATTCCTGATGAATAATAGCTATGATTTAAACACATATAGTGAAACCTCTTCATAATATGGTAACTGGGGAATAGAACTAAGAACCAAACTACAGGCTAATCATTTTCTCTCAAACTTTAACTCGAATGTATATTGTTATGTTATTTGAAGAAATGTGCAGAAATGAGCCTTATAATGGTCCTACTATAGTATGCCTTAGACTTGAAGACAGTGCCACACCGTGATAGGACCCATGAGGACATTTAAGTGTTGGAAGAAGGACCGAGGCACAACCAACAGCCTTTCAGGTTACAAAGCTTTCATTGTTCATTCCTACGACCACCGAGACAGTCAAGGGAGAGGGCTGTGGGAAGCACGCTTATGTACCTGGAGTCATAAGCATGCACCATGCACTAGCTATAGAATCACCTGGAGAAAGGAGTTGAAGACAACTACGTAAAGCCAAACCCTGCTTAGAATAACTGGTATGCTCCTTTAGTCATGAGCTATATTCCTTATAAAATACTCAACATTAAAACAGCCATATAGGGTTTAAAATCTAGAAATCTGTTATCTCACTCCGACACTTATTCATTATGTAATATACTGTGGGAACATCCCTTAACTGCCCTGTGCTTTGGTTTCCCCACCTATGGAAGTCAATTAATAAAATAGATCCAGGACAATTTAGGCATCCATTCTAACTCACAAGTGATTTGTCTAAACTAGAGCAAGAGGATAGGTGACTTCAGTTTTTACCCAAAGGAAATATATAATTCTGAGGTCCAATTGTGTTTTAAAATTGTACAGTGGAGGGAGGATTGATAGTTGTCTCCGACTATTTGGAAGAAAGTTGAGTTTATGTGTCAACCAAATCCAAGACCACTAATTAAAAAGGCTGAAAAACTGACCCTCTGTCTTACCAAAATGCTGCAGCCACCATGCATATGAATAGGGCGGCCTTATTCGTTTGTCACTAACAATACGTGATAAATTTCTTTCTGTTGCTATATAGCTGTGATCATAACAAGTGACCTGCATATTTAAGTACAACCCACATATTTAGTCTCGTTCTGTTCCTGTGAAATCTACCAACACAGAACAGAGTTTAGTAACTAGAAAGTGCCTAAGTGACAAAATCATCAAGACAGTGGAAGGGAGCCACTGAGTCCCTTGTGTCATTCAAGCAGAAGGAGCCATTCTTCTTTGAAAGAAAACACTGGCACTCTTATCTTCCTAAGGTGGGTCAACTGACAGAAGCAAAAACTAGAACTAATTGGTCTTTTCTTGATCTTAAACAGAGCATCTGTACTCAGTCTGCGACATTAGCTGCCTGAGTCACATCCTGGCTCCACCGTGCACTAGCCTTGTGACCTCAGACAAGTTATGTAAATTCTCTGTGCCTCAGTTTCCTCCTGTGTAAAGTGAAGAGCGTAATGACACTTCTCACCTAAGGTTGCCGTCAGGAGTAAATCAGTTATCACACCAAAGTGTTTAGAACACCCCCTCCATGAATGTTAGTTTCCATTATGCTGACAACTTTTTGTTGGAAGGAAGAAAATAAACAGAGCTTCTTTTGAACATATTTTCTTTTTTTAAAAGTTTCATTTGCGAAGAGAAAGGTAATGGAGATGAGACAAAAAGGAAAAGATGTCTAGGAAATAGCAACTATTATCTATTTAGTAGCATGTGTGTAAAAGACATTGTAATACTTTATCTCATCTGCTTGTTATAACAACTCTTTGAGGTAGGTGTTATTATTAGTCATCTCCAGATGAGGCAGCTCAGCTTAGAGCTTCATGATGTGCCCATGATTACACAGGAGATTTGAGCCCTAGTCTATCTGACTGTAAGCTGCATACTTTGCCCTCCGTAATAAACTACCAGGCTGGGAAAAATAAGGAGAAGGAGGGGGTAAGGTGAGAGAAATAAACTAATGGAGAGAAGCAGACCAAAGTAACATATACATTTTCAGCCATGAGCTGCAACTAGAGGGAAAACATAAACACTTAATGTCAAGATTGTAATGATAAAACGTGACATCATTCTCACCACTGATGAAAACTAGCATTACTAGTAGCTTGGAACATTTTGTAAACACACTTATATTAGCGTATCAAGTTAAACATTCACCAAAATGCTACTGGTTGGGCATTAAAACGTAGAGATAAATCCAAGCTAATCCCCAAACACCGCACAAAGTTGTGTGCAAAATGTCAGGGTCAGTACCCCAGAACAAGCAGAAGTTCATCATTGTTAATGTTTATGCCACAGAAACATCTCTTTATTTAAAAGCCATATGACGGTTTTCAATTTAGCATACATATTACTTTTCAAAACTCTACCAAATGAAATGCCCAAATTGTTCTGTAATTACACGATAGTTACTGCCTTGTGACTGCACAGACTCCATGAATCCCAACCGTCTTCCCACACAGAACAGCAGGCTCTCCAAAAGACAAACTTAATGTATCTTTTGGGTCAAATGTTTTTCCTTGTGCCCTGCTCCATTTTCCATCATCATGTTACTTGCCACTGCCCCCCTTAATCATAGGCTTGGGAAGGGGGATGAGGTCAGCCTTCCCTCTACTGCTAAGGCCACTATTCATGGCTCCACTGAATTAAAGAGAACCCACTCAAGCGCACTGCCGCATGTTACAATGCCAACCTGTCCCCTTCATCTCAGCACAGCAGTGATCCCCATTAACCCAGTGCTGGTTTTAATTACAACACAAGGATTATCTCAGTTCCTTATCACAGAACTGTGATATCTGAAGGAAAACAATTAGTTTGGTGGGGTTTGAGATCAGATAGGTAAATGTGACAAGTTTTCCTTTTTGCCAGTACAAAATATCTCTAAAATATAAACTTTCCTTAATTCAACTGAATCCAAATAAACTTGATACTGAGATAACTGCACTCAACCTCTGAAAAAAGTTTTCAGGTCAATTTGTTGGCACTCAGTGCAGATCTGGTCCAGAACTTTAGGTGAGGGGAAAAAAAAAATCACACCACTGGGAAATCTGAATATGATCATTGAACCAGGGTCTCAATTACTCATACAGGAAAGAAGTCTTATCAGATGCTCCTCCAGCCATCGTTAGAAGTAAGCAGATGAATGAGAAGAGAGAGTCTGCACAGAGTTACTAAAATAAGATGAAATGGAAGCTGGCAGCCCAGTCTCTATACCCAACGTGGTTCTGTTTTATGAAGTTCTGGCCATTTTTGACGCTGACCATTTTTGACCTCAGCATGTGCTAGCCTTGCAGAGTGGAGACTAGCCAGTTTGGCATCTCGGAATGTTGAGGAGAGCTTGGGACTGAGAGACTAGAGTAAGTCATTGGCAGAAGCCCCTCAAAACTGCAGCATCCTAAACTGAGGTACTGCCTCTCCTGGAGGGTTATAACCCATCACCTTCCCCGCAAATACTCCTCTAGCACTAGTCATGAAGTCAGCAGCTCCAGGGTACAGTGCAATGAGTTTGGAGATTTGCAAAACTTAGACCTGCCACTCACTTTATCTCCCCTGATAGGAAGCTCTGGTTAATGTTCCAGTACCTTTTTATTTTCCATGCTTCTCCCTCTTTCTGGAACCCTCCTTCCTTCCCAGGTTTTTGTGGATTCCTATTTGTCCTTCAAAACTGAGTTCAAACTAAGTGTCAACTCTCCTCAAAAAAACTTTCATGACCACACAACTGCCCCAATCTGATTTATATAGAAGTCTTTTGTCACTCTCCCAAATGCTATAAATGCCATTCAGATCACCTTACACTGCCTAGTTTTAAAAAGCCATACTTATCTGTGAGGAGCCACATCTTATTCAACCTTTTCCAGCCTGAACCTGGCATAGTGCCTGATTCTCACAAAAGAAGGTCATTACTTGCACAACCTCTCTGTGCCTCAGTTTTCTCATCTGTAAAAGGGTATAAATAATAAGACATAACTGATAGGGTTATTGTGAAGAGGAAACCAGAAAATGAATGTAGCGTGCTTAGAAGAACTGTGAGCTCTTATTATTAAATATTTGTAAAATTAACAAGTAAATATAATCTTCAGTAAGTTAGTTACTTTAGACACGATATCTTCTATGAAATGGAGATAATCTTGTTTCTTTATAGGATGGTAGTTAAGATCAAATGAGATAACTAGTTGATGAAAGTACTTTGAAAGCTGTAAAGGACTATTTAAAAACTGGCATTTTATTATTATTACCTAATAAATTATATAAGATTTCTAAGCCAGAACTCAAAGAAGAGTCTTTAGTGGCTGGTTAATGTAGGGGTTGCCCAAGGCCTTACCCAAGCCTTGGGTTTCTTCCTTCACTTTCCAACACAGACCATAAAGGTACAGTCACATGGACCATGAATAAGGGTAAGGGAAAAGAGATCCCTAAGGTCTAAGCAGAATTGAGAATACTACCCATCTAAAGAGAACACCAACATCCATAGAATCTGGAACATCCAGGGAACTCAGGATGTACAATCGTTGCTGAGTGATTCTGATCATATCACAAAATCTATGAAATTCAAGAGCTGGAAAGGAGTTTTGAAATCACTTGCTCCTATTCCCTTATTTTACTGATGAGAAAACTGAGGTCTGTGGATCCAAAGCAACTGGCCCAAAACTACATGTCAAGTTAGTGACAAAACAATTCAAGTCTCCTTATTTGTAGCTTTATATACATTTTGCTTATACTGTATCATGTTCCCTTTATCCTTTCTGGGGTGGTCTTTAGAAACAAACCTGTGTTCAAATTTCAGTTTAACCATTTATTAATTCTGTGACTGAGTTATTGAACTGATCCAAGCCTCAATTTCTTCGTTTGTAAAATAAGGATGATAGTATCTTTTAAAAGTTTACTATATGATAAAAGGGGTAATGTCTGTACATCAGGTAGCAAAACCTGTGCCTGGTACTCACTTCCCCCCTCACTAATTTCCTATAGCAACTATTGTGATGTTCTTTAAAACTGAACAATGCATAAAGACCAAGACTATATTGTAATGCATCTCTTTTGAAGAAAGCATCTAAGAACTGACATTTGTAAAATTTTCTTTTGGTGTTGAAATGGTTAAAAAAAATCCTTCTGGTTTAAAATCTGACTGCACCAACGTTCCTACTTTCCACATAACATGCCCTTCTCCGTGGCAAACGTCATGTATAACAGAGTATATAGTAAAGCAGTGTATAGCACAGTGCTGCACTATATCTCATGTTTGCTTTCTCACCTCTGCACCTTTCCCACCAGGTACCATTAGGCTGCCAGCTCCAGCTACTGCTTTATCCTTCCTTTTCCCTTTATGCCCAACTGTGGCTTTAAGGATGTCTTGTCTGTGGACAGCTCCCTTTATCAACACAAGACAGAAATTGCTCCTGAGTGACCTGGGCTCTGTCTTCCTCAAGAGACCAGAGGCCTCTTGTCCATGTATCTGGTGGCCTATCTCCCCTGGCCAGTGCCCACCTCCTCCTCCACAGGCCCCTTAGCGGCTCACCTGGCCACCAACTTCTCACCATCTGATACCTGCTTTTATAAAAAGATGTGGAGACAGGACCAAGTGGGAAAGTTGAAGTGGGCAGCCACCTCCACAGCAAGCACAGGGCCTAGGCCCGGGTCTCTACCCTAAGTGCAACAAAACTTAGCTGTTTGCCTTCCCGGGGCGCCTCGGTCCCCAGGACGCCGGCACCCCAAGGCACCCCGCGCGGTTTGCATCTGCGGCGGGGTCCCGGGAGGATGCAGGGCCGGGACAGCCTGGAGCGCTCAGAGGAGACAGGACCCACGGTGGTGACGTAGTTAGGAAGACACAGCTGGCCCCAACTAGCCTCAAACTCTGGGTCCTGATCCCTTCTCCCCTTCCTCCCCACACCCAGGGAGAACCTTGAGCCGCTTTTCCAGCCTCTGAGTTGGGAGCAGGAACCTGGCACCAGGAAGCCAGGACAGCGCACTCCAGCCACTCCGGAGGGCCCTCCCCCCCGGGCCCCCAGGGGCAGTTTCGGTCCATGTCGCGTCCGGACGAGTAGGCGGCAACGGGCAACCTTATTCCCGCACTCCGGGGCGAGGGATATGAGGTGGGGGAAAAGGAATCTTCGCGAGTGTTAAGGGGGCAGAAGGTAGCACTCCTGCGGGGTCTCCCCAGTCCTGTTCGGGAGAGCGACGAGGTCACCCCGCTCCATACTGTCCCCACGGGAGCTCGGGGCGGGCTGCTTATCCTGGTTAGCAGCCGGTGCGCACGCAGACGCGCGCGTCCTTCCCCACCCCGACCGCTGATCCGCCCAGGACCCACGCCGGCTGTGAGGGGTGTGCGCACCTCGTCTCCGCGTGCCCCGAGCGGCCCCCTCTCCCCTCAGCGACACTTCGGGCGCCGCCCCCGCCGCCGGCCCGGCGCAGCCAGCTCACCAGATGGCCATCCTGCTCTTGGGGTAGTCTAGCCGCTCCAGGCAGCCGAGGAAGTGAGGCAGCGTGTGCGCAGCGTTACGCGCGAGGACGGCCACCATCACCGTGGGTCTCTGCAGGGGGGACTCGGAGAATACTACCGCCTCCCCTTCGTCGTCTTCGGAGTCCGGCTCGGCAGCGAAGCGCGCCCGGCAGCCGCCGCGGAGCAGAGCCCACGAGAGGAGTAGCAGCGCCCAGGCCAGGGGGGCAGCGGGGCTTGCGGCCATGTTCAGGGCCGTGGCGGGCGGCTGGACCACCGGCCGTGGATGCCCGAGGCCGGCAGCGAGGGGCGGAGGGGAGGCGGCTGGTGCGCGCGCACTGGCAAAACCTCGGCTGCCCGGGACCCTCCCGCCGCCGCCGCCGCCGCCGCCGCAGCTGCACTGCTCAGGCCCTGCCGCGGGGGCCCGGAGTACCTGCCGCCGCCGGCGCTCGTCTGGGACTCAGGCTCTCAGACAGTCGTATCGGTGCGGCTGTTTGTCCCGAGTCCCGCGGAAAGTTCCTTTAGTCCAGGCTCAGCTTGTACAGCTGAGGTCTGTGGCTTCCCCCAGAGCCGTGAGGTGTGGCCGTGTCTGCCAATGGGCGTGTGAATGCGTGTGTGTGTGTGTGTGCGCGCGCGCGGGCGCGCGCGAGCGTGTGTACATAACGGTACGACTCCAAGAAAATTTATTCTGCTTTTGCAAACCGCAGTCTAAAGTCCTTCACAGTGATGCAATGTATCCAGTTTTTCATAATGCACTTACTGACTAAATGGGTAGAGCTCTAAAATGGAAAGTCACCTAATGATTCACTACTAGGATAAACAGTTTTTTAACTTCCACAAAGGCAGAATGTTTGCATTTCCTCACACTCAAGTGCTCTTTAAATTCATTCTTGACTGAGTAGACCCCCAATAAGATCAAGTTGGAAGACTTGGAGAATTTTAGAGCCAGATCGAACCCTTGAAATTAAAGAAAGCCCCTTGGGGGCCAGGTCCTCTATCTGCCAACTCAGGGTCCTCAGCTTCCTGACAGGGTGGCATGTTAAGGAGATTCGCTTAGATGGTTTTCTTTCTCCTTAATGACCCAAACTGACAAAGAGAGGGAAAATCTGTACATGCTGGAGGAGAAGTATAAGGAAGAAGGAAGGAAGAGGGAAGGTAAATTAGCAGATAAAGTGAAATTCCTAGGATACACTATCGAAGGATATTTAATCTTGAACATAATGGAGGAAAGCTAGTAAAAAAAAATCTGGAGTTCCTTCTCTGTGGAATTGTGTAGACTTTAATTTACCTGTGTGCAGATGACCTCCAATCCCAGCTTGCCCTACACGGTCTTTTTACTAGTTGTATCCAAACTTCTCCACAACTATTAGACACCTTCTTCACTCTCCTTCCACCCCCTCCCTTCCTCAGAAGAATATCACCTCCTTTACTGAACTCCCTAAACGCCCCTGTCTCTAATTAATATCCCTATCAATGCACTGCTTACTTGCAGGTGCCTATTCATGGCAGAGCTTCTGATCCCATCCTCTCCCTTCTAGTCCAGGACTTTTCTCCATTTATCTCCACTCTACTGAACCTTCAACTTGTCCCTTTCCATCAGCTCTTTTCCCTCAAGCTAAAGACTCAATCAGGGGACTTCCCTGGTGGCACAGTGGTTAAGAATCTGCCTGCCAATGCAGGGGACACGGGTTCGAGCTCTGATCCAGGAAGATCCCACATGCCGTGGAGCAACTAAGCCCATGCGCCACAACTACTGAGCCTGTGTGCCACAACTACTGAAGCCCGTGTGCCTAGAGCCTGTGCTCCGCAACAAGAGAAGCCACTGCAGTGAGAAGCCTGCGCATGGCAACAAAGAGTAGCCCCTGCTTGCCGCAACTAGAAAAAGCCTGCGTGCAGCAATGAGGACCCAATGCATCAATCAATCAATCAATAAAAAGAAAAGAAAGAAAACTAAAAAAATAAAAGAAAAACTCAATCAGTCATCTTCTATCCTTAAAGAATTAAAAAACAAAAAATCTTGGCTCTCTTTCTAGCAATCCCCTCTCTTGGCCAAGTCCCTTTGAAAGAGAGCTCTACACTTGCTTTCTCCACTTCTTCATTTTCCATCTCTCCTACCACAGTGCATGTGGTTTCCCACTTTTTTACTGAGGTTGTTCTGGCAAAGCCATAGATGACCTCAGTATTGGAAGATTCAGTGAACTATCCTCAGTTCTCACCTTCCTGGATTTGTTGTGTCATCTCTCCTCCTTGGTCTCCTCTGAGTCTACTTGGGTGCAAGCCCCTTCACCGTGTACTACTCTTCTAGCACTACATGTTCTCCCAGGGTGATTGCAGCCTCCAAATCTCTGTCTCCTGCTCTAACCTCTTTGCTAACATTCATACTTTTATGTTTAATGGCCTGCAGACATTTCCTTCTGCTCCATCCTCCTACAGAAATTGCCCTCAGTCTCAGTTTTGTAGGGCAGGCTGAGAGTTAACTGTCAGAGGTGTCATGACAGGCATGTACGCCAGCCACATTGGAGGCACAGACAAAGGCACAGCCACTTATGCAGGGGACATGTTGCTGGAGGGACTATTCGAAAGGTTCCATGGAGACCATCTCCATGTTGTTCTGTCTTCCTTCTTTCCCTTTCTTGGCCTGTTTCCCTCATCTTTCAAGACTAAGATCCCCACTCCAGCAAAAATTTGTAAATGCAGGGCATTAAAGCTAGGGAACCATGTTTCTGTCTTATTTCACTTCTGTTACCAAAGCTTATCCAAATCCATGTTTTTTTTGAAAAATGAAATGAGGCACCAAAACTACACTGGTGCTGCGCCCTGTGTGACCTCTAATGACATTTTAAGGAAATCAGCTGCACAGAGTTCTAAAATAATTACAGCCTGGTCTACAGATGAAATCAAGCTTCACAGCCATGCACCTTGAAAAACACCTATTTAAAACTTTTAGTCAATTTAGAGTGTTTATTTAGTCACTGAGGATATTGAGGGCATGATAGGGTAGGTAACAGTGGATCATTTTAAAGACGGGGGTTTAGGGGTGGGGAGCGAGGAGGGGAAGCTCCGGGAAAGTTGCGTCCTCATCTTACTAACAGATTTATGCCACAAGTTCTTTAGAAATCAGTGATGCAAGTCTTGGATGATTTTCTTTCCTCATACAATCAATGTTATAAAACAGTTAATTTGTAAAAACTAATTTAAAAATAAAAGCTAACTATGCTTCAAAATATTCATCACTTATAATGATCTTTCCATGGAAAACTTGTTGAATTGAAAGCCGCACGCATCTCCTTGTCTCTGCTGCTAACAGATGTCCCCCATAGTTCTTGCATGCATGTTAGAAGTAAGCACTTTTGCTCACCTCCCCTCTCCACACTGTGCCAGCCCAGGGAACTTCCCTCTTAGTCTTTCCCCAGGGACAACAAAACCTCTTTGCCTCTCATTCTCAGCACAGCTGTGGCAGGGGCAGGGCCTCTGAGGTGGACAGAGTGCTTCTTGCAGGAAAGAGTCTTGAGGTGTCTGTGGCTCCAGCAGCCAAGAAGAGGAGGAAATAAATGACTTCGGGGCAGAAGTAACACACTAGAAAGAGAAATGGATGCTTAGAGTTGGAGCTAAATTTTTGTCTCACATGTGTCACTTATTATATGTGTGACTTTGGAGACTTGACCTCTCTGGACATCAGTTTCTTCCTATGTAAAAACATTTTTAAATGCTTGCCTTATTTGTTCATTCCACAAACATTTATGAAATTACTAAGTGTCAATCATTTGGGTGTTGAGTGTTTTAATCCTTCTTCTCTAGAGAAAGGGGCAGAAGGTGTCCTGCCCTGGTGTCCTGCTGGGCCAGAGTTGGAGAAGGGAGTCTCTTGGATGAATCAACAGGGATAGTTTTTCCTGCACCGAAATACCTTTTTTTTTTTTTTACTACTTGGATCTTTTATTCCCTTTTCTTAACCTGCCTAAAATCCTACAATGTAAACATTTATCTGAATTGACAATGATGCAATTTCAACACAAAAACATTTGAGAGAAGAATCTTAGGCAATAGTTTCTGTCATTCCTACATTTGTGTGAATTAAATCAGAGTTCGTAATCTCAGTACCTAAACTGAGGTGCTCTATAAGAAGCTTTGATGAAGGGAACAGAACGGGATCCTCATTTGGAGCATGGAACCCTTTGATGACAAAGCAAATCCTGTGGATTTCTGATATGTGGGCTTGAGGCCTCCAAGTCCAAGAGGGGGAAAGGATATGGGAAGGTAGAGGGAGAAAAAGAGCCATGACCGAGGTGGAAAGGGCTAAAATTAAACTGTTCCACTTTCAAAGTTTTGTCTAAGCTCTGGCCTGCATCCAAGAACGATATAATAGTCACCATAGGAAAATGTTTTTCAATTCCAAACACATTTACACAAATTTAAAATACATGCCTTTATCTCATTTGAAAAGACTAGATATGTTTCTTAAGTTGTATTCACTTATTTGTTTCAGGGTTTCCTCACTGCCTGCTGTGTCAAGGCACAGGTGCTGGAAATGCATGGATAATGAAGATACATCCAATGAACGAATAAATGTAATAACGTGGTATACATCTTATGGTGGAAAAGGAAGAGAGTGAAGGTGGTTGGGAAATGCCGTATTAAAGAAATGCCTTTGAACTAAGTATTGAAAAATGAGGAGCATGTTTTATGCCAGTGGGCAGAGTGTAGGGAGAGGTTGGAATTTCAGGCAGATGGAACTATAAAAGCAAAAGAATGAGAGAACATAGCACATGAGAAATCACAATGAGTACAACATGACTGGAGGGTAGGATAGGAAGTGGGAAGAGAGAAATCTGGAATATTACATGATTTTTATATAATTATCATATATAGACAATCATTTCTAGAAAAGCCAAAAATTCAGTTAAAAATGGAAAAAAATGAGCTAAATAGCTGATGTATAGTTAGCCTACATAGTGCTTTCAAATGTTCATCTGTTTTTAAAGATATTGAATGGTCACAATCATATGGCAGTTGCAGGTTTCAGGTGATTAAAGTATCAAAACCAAAATTTTAGTTTAAATATACAAATTTTCAAACTCAGTAATTTTGAATTTACATGGTTAAATATCTTATTTTAAACAGATAAAAACCATTCTATTTTCAACATATAAAAACATCTTACGAGCATATAAAAGCATTTAGTTCTTCATTTTATTATCTAAAACAATAGTTCCTAATACTTTTTAGAATGAAGACCCTTTTTTGAATATAAAGAAAAAGAAGATAAGACTTTGCACATGACAGTAGTTGTATTTTTGGTAACCACCAAAAGTACCTAATGGCATGATCTGCTCTGGCCTCAGCCACTGTGTGCAAGGAGTCTCTTGGACTACCCTGCATAGGCTATAGGGACTTTTTGACATTGCCTTTTCTCTGGGATGAAGTGGGATTGATGGACAGTTGCTGGTGTTCTTGAGTGTATTTTAGTTTTCTGAATGTTCTCCTTACTGATTTACAAAAAGAGCCTGTTAATTAATTATGGCCTGGCAAAGAGAATGGAATTTCCCCTGATCTTGGCAGGTTCTAAAACATACTAACAGAATTAACACAACATTTTTTTTTTTTTTTTTTTTTTTGCGGTACGCGGGCCTCCCACTGCTGCGGCCTCTCCCATTGTGGAGCACAGGCTCCGGACGCGCAGGCTCAGCGGCCATGGCTCAGGGACCCAGCCAGTCCGCGGCATGTGGGATCTTCCCAGACCGGGGCACGAACCCACGTCCCCTGCATCGGCAGGCGGACTCCCAACCAGTGCGCCACCAGGGAAACCCTAACACAACATTTTAAATCAACTATACTTGAATTAAAAAATACTAACAGAATGTATATTTTATTAATCATAACTGCATGTATAAAATATGAAAACAGGGCTTCCCTGGTGGCACAGTGGTTGAGAGTCCGCCTGCCGATGCAGGGGACACGGGTTCGTGCCCTGGTCCGGGAAGATCCCACATGCTGCGGAGCGGCTAGGCCTGTGAGCCATGGCCGTTGAGCCTGCGCGTCCGGAGCCTGTGCTCTGCAACGGGAGAGGCCACAACAGTGAGAGGCCCACATACCGCAAAAAAATGAAAACAGAAATTTATACGTATGAGATGTAGTGCAGATTTAATTAGTCTGTAGATAAAGCTTGGTGCAGAAGTTGTTCCAAAGTGGAGTAGATTACAGTCTTTGCAAAACTCTTTTATCTGCTGGGGTAACTAATAAATGAATTCAGTAAAGTTGCAGGATACAAAATCAATATGCAAAAATCAGTTGCCATTTTATACACTAAACACAAACTATCTGAAAAAGAAATAAAGAAAATAATCTAATTTACAGCAGCATCAAAAACAATAAAAAATTTAGAAATAAATTTAACCAAGGAAGTAAAAGATCTGTAAACTATAAGACATTAATGAAACAGAAGAAGACACAAATAAATAGAACTATAAATCTTTATGGATTAAAAGACTTAATATTGTTAAAATGTCCATACTACTCAAAGCCATCTATAGATTCCATGCAATCCCTATCAAGTTTCCAATGGCATTTTTTATTGAAGTAGAAAAAAAATCATAAAATTCATATGAAACCATAAAAGACCTTGAATAACCAAAGCAATCTTGAGAAAGAACAAAGCTGGAGGCATCATACTTCCTGATTTCAAACTATATTACAAAGCTATAGTAGTCAAAACAGTAAGGTACTGGCATTAAAAACAGACACATAGACGAATACAGCAGAATTTAGAGCCCAGAAATATGCCAATTAACATTTGACAAGGGAGCCACAAATACTCAATGGGGAAAAGGATATTCTCTTCAATAAATGGCGTTGGGAAATCTAAATAGTATTCACATGCAAAAGAATGAACTTGGACCCTTATCTTAGACCACTTGAAAAATTAACTCAAAATGGACTTAAATGTAAGACCCCAAAATGTAAAACTTCTACAAGAGAACATAGGGGAAAAGCTCCTTGACATTTATCTTGGCAATGATTTTTTTTGGATATGACACCAAAAGCACAGGCAACAAAACAAAAATTAAACAAGTGGGACTACATCAAACTAAAAAGCCTCTACACAGCAAAAGAAATGATCAACAAGATGGAAAGGCAACCTACAGAATGGAGAAAATATTTGCAAACCATATATTTGATAAGGGGTTAATACCCAAAATAAATAAGGAATTCATGCAATGCAATAGCAAAAAAACACAGACAACAAACAAAAAACCCAACCACCAACACCAACAACAAAACCAAATAACCCTATTAAAAATGGGCAAAAAACCTGAATAGATATTTTCCCAAAGAAGATATACAATGGCCAACAGGTACATGAAAAGGTGCTCAACATCACTACTCATCAGCAAAATGCAAATCAAAACCACACTGACATATCACCTCACATCTATTAGAATGACTATTACCAAAGAGACAAGAGATAAGTGCTGGCAAGGATGTGGAGAAAAGAGAACACTTGTACACTGTTGGTGGGAATAAAAATTGGTACAGTCAGTACAGAAAACAGCATGGACGTTTCTCAAACAATTTAAAATAGAACTACCATACGATCCAGCAATTTCTATATGTGTGTGTGTATGTGTGTGTGTGTGTGTGATGTTATATATATCAGTCATAAAGAAGAAGGAAATCCTTCCATTTGTGACAACATGGATGAAACTTGAGGGCATTATGCTAAGTGAAATAAATCAGATAGAAAAAAGGTTAATACTGTATGATCTCTTCTATGTGGAACCTGAAAAGCCAAACTCATAGAAACAAAGAGTAGATTGGTGGCTGCTGGGGCAGGGGATGGGGTAAATGGGTGAAGGTGGTCAAAAGGTACCATCATCCAAAGAAAGAAAAAAAGGTACAATCTTCCAAATCTTCCAAAGGCAATCTATAGATTCAATGCAATCCCTATTAAAATACCAATGGCATTTTTCACAGAACTAGAACACATAACTTTAGAATTTGTATGGAAACACAAAAGGCCCTAAATAGCCAAAAAAATCTTGAGAAAGAAAACCAGAGCTGGAGGTATCACACTCCCTGACTTCAGGCTATACTACAAAGCTACAGTAATCAAAACAGTATGGTACTGGCACAAAATAAGACACATAGAGAGCCCAGAAATAAACCCACGCACCTATGGTCAATTTAACCTACAACGAAGGAGGCAAGAATACACAATGGAGAAAAGACAGTCTCTTCAATAAGTGGTGCTGGGAAAACTGGACAGCTACATGTAAAAGAATGAAATTAGAACATTTTCTAATTCCCCATTGGATATTCTTGCCTCCTTTGTTGTAGATTAAATTGACCATAGGTGTGTGGGTTTATTTCTTTTTTGTTGTTGTTTATTTATTTCTGGATACGTTGCCTGAGGCAAAGAAAACAAAAGCAAAAATAAACAAATGGACCTGATTAAACTTAAAAGCTTTTGCATAGCAAAGGAAACCACTGACAAAGTGAAAAGACAACCTGCTGAATGGGAGAAAATATTTGCAAATGATATGACCAATAAGGGGTTAAAATCCAAAATATATAAACAGCTTAATATAAAAGAAAAAACCGACCTGATTAAAAAATGGGCAGAAGACCTGAATAGACGTCTTTCCAAAAAAGACATACAAATGGCCAATAGGCACACGAAAATATGCTCAACATTGCTAATTACCAGAGAAGTGTAAATCAAAACCACAATGAGATATCACCTTACACCTGTCAGTATGGCTATCAAAAAGTCTACAAATTACAAATATTGGCAAGGATGTGGAGAAAAGGGAACCCTAGTACACTGTTGGTGGGAATGTGAATTGGTGCAGCCACTGTGGAAAACAGTACAGAGGTTTCTCAAAAAACTAAAAACAGAACTACCATATAATGGGACAATCTCACTCCTGGATATATATCTGAAGAAAACAAAAACACTAATTCCAAAAGGTACATTCGCCCCAATGTTCATAGCAACATAATTTACAATAGCCAAGATATGGAAGCAACCTAAGCATCTATTAACAGATGAATGGATAAAGAAGATGTGGCATATATATACAATGGAATATTACTCAGCCATATAAAAGAATAAAATTTTGCCATTTGCAACAACATGGATGGACCTAGAGGGTCTTATGCTTAGTGAAATAAACCAGACAGAGAAAGATGAATACTATATGTTATCACTTATATTTGGAATCTAAAAAATAAAACCAACAAATGAATATAACAAAACAGAAACAGACTCACAGATACAGAGAACAAAGTAGTGGTTGTCAGTGGGGAGAGGGAAGGGGGTAGGGGTACGATAGGGGTATGAGATTTAGAGATACAAACTACTATGCATGAAATAAATAAGCACAAGGACATATTGTACAGCACAGGGAAATATAGCCATTATTTTATAATAATTTTAAATGGAGTATAATGTATAAAAATATTGAATCATTATGTTGTACATCTGAAACTAATGCAAAATTGTAAATCAAGCAATACCTCAATTTAAAAAGAGTGGGGAAAAAAGAAGAAATCAGATTTTGTTTATGGTGCAATTAGGGATCCAATTTCTTTTTATACATACATGTATATGTATATGAATATATATGAATATACACGTACATATATATGTATACATATATGTATTCATTGCCTCAACCCTGCATTGTGTCTGCAATGTCATCTCTGTCCATATTTGTATGACTCTCTACTTGATTCTGTTGGTTTATCTACCCCTGTAGAAATATCACATACTCTTTTTTTTTTTTTTTCCGGTACGCGGGCCTCTCACTGTTGTGGCCTCTCCCGTTGCAGAGCACAGGCTCCGGACGCGCAGGCCCAGCGGCCATGGCTCACCGGCCCAGCCGCTCCGCGGCATGTGGGATCCTCCCGGACCGGGGCACGAACCCGCGTCCCCTGCATCGGCAGGCGGACTCAACCACTGCGCCACCAGGGAAGCCCTCACATACTCTTAATTACAGACCTTTATAAGTTCCCTCAGTTTGTTCATCAGAAGGGTCTTGGTTATTTTGGGCCCTTTATGCCCACATTTCAGAATCAGTTTATCGAGTATTAGAAAATCCCTGTTGGGACTGTGATTGAAATTTACAGTTTATACAATTTATAGATCAGTATTATAAAGATGGCAATTTGCCCCAAACTGACCAATAAATGTTATTGAAGCTCATTAGAGAAGACCTAAATTAATGGACAGATATACTTCTCTAATGAGCTTCAATAACATTTATAATGTTCTCCATAAAGGGTTTGCTCATTTTTATTCTAGGTACCTTATTTTTGTTGGTTTTTTCCCAAAGGTAAGCAGTATTTTTTAAAATTAAATATACTATATTCTGATTTTTTAAACGGGGAATTTAGATTGCACTCTTAAATTTATGAGAAGTTGGAGAGAACATATTTTGATTATTCTGAATTGTTTTCTATATGTATGAGATTCTTCATACATGCTCATACATATGAATAGTAAAATATCATAGCATTCTAAATATTTTACTTTAAGTATAAACATCTCACCTATTCTCCTGGAAACACAGAGAATGGGGAATTGTATGCTTTGTGTACAAAAGAAGGAATGAGATATATAAGAACATTCTTACAATCAGTGAATTAAAAGCTGATCCAGAATGCTAGCCTACATTTTTTCAGCTTGAGATCATTGTCTTACACAATACTGTGTCAAAGCTTTTTCTTTTTAACACACTAAACATTCGTATCACAATTCAAAGTTCATTTTTCCTCTGAAGACTCTAACTGAATTAATGTCTCTGCCTAAACATTACAGACTTTTTGGTAGGAATAAAATGGTCTGGCTCAGATATCAACATGGGAAATCGGTAGAGCAAGTGCCAGATTACACTGAATTTGATTTCACCCAGTATACTCAGGGGGAATTTTACTTGTTACTTATCTAGCGTTTTTCCTAACCACTTTGGTTCTCTGATATAGTGAACCATTGAAGCATTTATAAAAGGAGAAATTCTTCAGTCTATCAGAAGCTGAAACTCTAACCTGTCCTTGGTGGATTTTACTCTAGATTGTCACAACAGACATTTTGACTATACTTTAAACACTAGGTTAAGTGTTCCTAAATATTTTGTTTTCTTTCTTAACCATTTCCAATCACCAAGACTTATTTATGTTTCCATTGTTTAATACGAATGGCAAAAGACATTTTATTTTCATTCTTCAACTCTTTATAATAGATGATGACATCAAAAGTCAGAAGCATTTAATATTTATGCTTAAATATACCATGCTTTTTCTAAGCAATAGAATTTCATCTATTTGCCAAAGGATAGCATTAGCCTGTTGCTTTTTTTTTTTTTTTCAGTTTATGGTTCTTTCTGTATACTTTTGGGATTCCCTAACCTCCCTGTCCCATACACCTTTTTTTTTTTTTTCCTGAAGTTGGAAATCTTCCCTTGAAGATGTCTGAGCTTTGTTCACATAGTACCTAATTCCACTGGATCTCCTTACTGATTTATAAAATTTCCCCTTTCCTCATATGAGGAACAGAACAGTCTTAAATGCTTCTATAAGTACCACCACCTGAACTGATTGGGATCTTTAGAGGTGAGAGAGAAAGATCTACTTACCTCTAATTACTTAAATTAGTGTCAGTGCTCAGTGCTTCAAGGAACCTACTAATTTCAGTGTCATTTGCTTCTTTAGGGCTTAGCAGCTGCTTGTAGAGACAAAGGTTAATGACTTCATTCAAATGTAATACATTCTAGGGCAATTTATGAATCTTCATGCACTTCTCCTTATATGTAACGCATTTTTAAAAATGCATTCAAGCTTTTTATCTGGTTTTAAACAGCTTGACTTCAGCATGGACTTCATTGTGTTTATTTTACTTGGTATTCATTTAGCATTTTGTACCTGCAAATTTCTTTCATCAAATTTGGGGAATTTTTAATTTCTTCCATTTTTTTCCGTCCCATTCTATTTCTTTTCTCTTTCTGGTATTTCATTTACATGTATGTTGGATTGACTGATATCATATGGCAGGTCTCTGAGGCTCTGTTTATTTTTAAAAAATCATTTTTCTCCTTGTTCATCTTGGATGATTTCTTGGATGACTGCTCTACCTTCAATTTCATTTAATTTTTTCCTCTGTAATTTCCATTTGGCTGTTAAATCCAACCAGTGAAATTTTTTTTATTTCTGAAACTTTAATTTTTAGGTCCAGAATTTCCATGTGATTCTTTCTTCTTTTTCTCTGATGAGATTTTTTTTTTTGTCCCTAAGAGTTTCATTCACTGAAAATATGTTTTGTTTTACTTCATTGAGGATAGTTATAAGAGTTACTTTAAAATCTTTATCTGTCAGTTTCAACATCTGATTCATCTCAGGGTCAGATTTTACAAAATGTGATCCACTTTCTTGATTTTCATTTGTCAGTAGTTTTGAATCATATCTTGGACTTTATGAATAATAAGTTGTGGAGGTTCTGGATTCTATTACTTTTCTATGATGAGTGTTATTTCCTTTGCATTAGCAGGTTATTTTCTCGGCTAAATTTGAACTGTACACTCTGTTTCTTTGAGGATAGCCCTAGTCTCAGTTCAGATCTTTTGTTTTTTAATTCTGTTTCAGGTGGTTCAGGATCTGTCAGAGATGTGAGCAGAGTTAGGGGATCCTCTCTCTGGCTCCTGCCCTTTTGGGATTTCTTAATTTCTTCAGCATTCAAAGTTTCCTGGCTTCACATTTTTGGTTCTCCAGAAAAGAAAAACTGGGAGTTTTCCCACATGCACCCCTGCTGCCAAAGAGCCTGCCTCCTGGACTGCACTTAGCTCCAAGCTAAACTCCAAGGAAAGGGCAACTTTCGTTTATGGTTCCTCAACTGCCCTTCTCCAAGCAAGCTTGCCCTCCCCACCAGAGTCATGTTTCTGTTCGCATTCCAGGGCATTCTGGTAGTTGCTTTTTCTATTATGTCCCATTTTTCTAGATGTTTTCTGCTGGGGGATAGTCCAGTAGGGTCTTAGTCTGTCATATTTGGAAGCAGAAGTTCTATCCCTGCCTGGTACTTTGACTCTTGAGAGTCACTTCTTGCCTTGGTTAATGCAATACCCCCTAACCAGTCCCTGCTTCCACCCTTGACCCCTAAGGTCTATTCTCAACACTTCAGGAAGAGGGATACTGTGAAAGCATAAGAGCAACTTCTAGCGTCCCCCCATTTCACTTTAGGGATTTAGGTAAATGCTTAAAATGTCCTACTCTGCCTGATTGAAACTCCTCGGCCCTGACTTCCACGTCACATGCTTATGCTATGCTGGTTTGCATCCTACTTTTCTGACTGCTCCTGTTTACTTTCAACAACTCGTGTTTACTCTTGCTCCTCTAATCCTGAAAGGTCGGTCCACCCTAAAAATAAGGTCCTTGGCAGTCTGGTCTTTCTCCTTTCCACTTTCTTCTCTGGAGATCTCATCCACTTCTACACTTTAAGCTTACATGTCAGGGCAAAGAAGCCTTAAGTTTCCCCCACTTTCTCAGCAGAGTTGCAAACAGCGCTGACGTAAGGAGAATTAAGGGCTTCTGGACTCGGGGTATCCTTGAACCTTCTTCTCGCTATTATCTGCCCAGATTTGAATAAGCGCAGACCGAAAGGGGAGTGCGTTTGCCCAGGTTCTAGCTATGTTTGTCTGAAGATGGGTCTGAGAGAACTGTCCTCCCAGCATCTGAGCTCTCCCGCGCCAGCGCAGCGGACGACTGGGAAGCGGAACCCAAACGCGCGCGTTTCTGCTTCTGGCCGGGCGCGGAGAGCGCAGCGCGGTGCACCACGGGCGCACCGCACAGCAGGGCATGGAGGAGAGCGGCGAGTCCCCGCCGACCGCGGGCTGCAGCGATGTGCGCCCGAGCGGCGATCGCGGCGGCGGCGCCCTCTCATGGGCCCCCGAGGACGCCTGGATGGGCACGCACCCTAAGGTCAGGAGGCGCGAGAGGAGCAGGGCGCCGGTCCAGGCCTCTACCCCAGGCGGAACCCACGGGCCGTGCTCCCCTTTGGGCCCTTGACTCCCAACCGCATGGGATCGCCGTTTACGCGCGAACCTCACCGAAGGGGATCCTTTATGCTCACCGCCTGCTGCAGGCAACCTTGTTTTTGTTTGTTTAAAGGAGTTGAACTCTTGTTCTGACAGCGCCCCCTTCCCCCTCCCTCAGACCATTCTTAGCTGGAGGGAACAACATTGAATACATTGCCCCCTCAAGGCCAGATAGTAACCACTCCACTAATCTGAGTTTTGCTGTGTAGGGCTCGTTCTGGGGATGGTCTCATTTAATACTCACAGTAACCAAGCAAAACAGTTTGTGGGCCATGGATAAGATGTAGTAGTCTACAATGGTTAAGGTTTAGGCACAATCCTCATTTGCCTGTGCTTGGCAAATTGCTGCCCTGTACCAGTCATGGCCCAAACAATGAACGGATAGTGAATGGATATGAGGGTTTTTGTAGTATTATCAGGGACTAGATACTTTGGTCTAGTAACTTTAGTAGAATTGCAGTCTTCTGCTTGAGAGCAATATTTCATAGATAATAATCTAAAAACAGTCCAGAAAAGGAACAATTTGAAGATCTTTTCATCTTCTCTTGCTTGATGTTATCCTCCTGCTCTGATCCCCTTATTTCCCCTCAAGGTGAGAAAAACAAACACTAGCATGGAGGTGTTATTCAGTGCCATAAAAGAACCAAAACATGGAGAGGGATCATGGTGGTTAGGAGCATGAACTCAAAGTTAGACTGCCTGGGTTTGAATCCTGGCTCTGTCACCAGCTTTGTGATTTTTTTTTTTTTTTTTTTTGGTGCAAGTTGTTTTATCTCATTGTTTCTCAGTTTTCTCATCTGTAAAATGGGGATAAGAATAGTACTAACCTTATAGGGTTGTTACAGGATTAAATCAGTTAATATTGGTAAAGCACTTGACATATAGTAAACATTACCTAAGTGTTTAATAAGTGGAACAACAGTAACAAATTTTAAAAACTTCTTCTAGATTTCATGTTACTATTTATATTGGTTGTTTGATTTTTCAGTTCTGCATTTGTATTATTCAGTTTGAAAATTACTTAGGTCGATCCAGTAACGCAGTATCAGATTTATCATCCTCAAACACCATTTTGATTATATTATTCCCATGCTTAGAGAATTTCCTTATGGGTAAAATTCAAACTATTAGCTTGACCATCAAGACCTTGCCACCTGGTCCCCAATTGCCTTTTCAGTGTCATTTTCAAACACGTTTAAGGTTTGAGGAGGACAGTTAATAACACCCCTCTTTTCCTGTACCTGTGCACACTTAGGAGGACTCCGATGGGGAAGTGTGACTTCAGATCTGCACCCAGGCAGGTCTGCTGACGCCTCACTTCTGCATTGTCCCTGCTTCCCCACCTAGTCACTGACATAGCTCGAATACCTCAGGCTTCTCTTGCAGGGGCAGGCTCCTGAAGAATGTTTGCTCAGTGCTGACCAACAAGTCTGAAAGCAGCAGCAGCTTGCTTGTTCCTTTAAAAACCAACAATTAAATAACTCCCTACTCTTGAGTGAGCAGGGGTGGGGATGGAGGCCAGGAGTGGTCTTCTTGCAGACTTTCTCCACAGGCAAATAAGAGACCAGGGAAATAGAGGCTCCCACTAACATGAGCCAACAAAAGTTCTATTAAAAAATGTCTCTACTCCTGGCAGATAGGTTTCTTTATAGGCCCTTGAATATGTGTTGCTTATTCCCACCTTTGTGTGATTACTCACACTGTTACTCTACCTTCTCTATTCAAATCATACACGACAAGTCCTTCAGGGCCCAATTTGCATCCCATCTCTGCCAGGAAACATTCACCAACCAAGCCACCTGAGTGGAGCTCCTTTGACCTGTTGTGTCATGTTTTTTTATTCCACTCACTTGGTTTTTAGTCACTTACTGTCATGTATTTTTATTTACCTACAATTGCATACCCTAACAATCCATAAGTTTTTTAGAGATAGGGATCAGGGCTAATTGCCATGTAGCTCCCACTATACCTATAAGAGAGTCTTATATATTATCTATTTAATGAATAGTTGTTGATTGAAAGAAAATATTAAGAGATTCTTCCTTCTCTATTGACAATTACGTTTTGATTTTCAGTATTTAGAAATGATGGAATTAGATATAGGAGATGCCACCCAAGTTTATATAGCATTCTTGGTTTACCTGGACCTCATGGAGAGTAAGTATTTGTTTTATTATTGTTTTGTTATTAGGGCGGTGGTGGGGGGATGAGGAGTTGGGTTGGCATATAGCGTTTATACATTCGCTATTAATTTTGTCACTGTTGTGATTTCTTTATTCCTTTACATTGGGAATTACTGGGTAACAGAAAATACTAGAATGATAAGGAGACATAGCTTTATAAGCGATGTTTGCTCAGCTGAGTATTAGGTAGGTGTTTGGAATTTTTATCTTTTATTTTTGATAAACATTATTGTTCATTCAATGATGCACTTTCAGGTAAAAGTTGGCATGAAGTAAACTGTGTGGGATTACCAGATCTCCAGCTCATCTGTCTTCTTGGTACTGAGATAGAAGGAGAAGGGTTACAGACTGTGGTACCTACACCCGTCAGTGCTTCCCTCAGCCATAACAGGTGGGCAGGTGATTTTGATCTTTGTTTAACAGGTTAGTCCCTTTCCTGAATAAAGCGCTAGGAATCATTAAATTAGAGGTAGTAATATATATATAGTATTTGTATACATTTTGTAAAATTTTATCTTCCACTTTTTTAGTTAACTCCAGGTCACAGCAATGTACACTTACATACAGATACAAACAGAGCATTTGTCATTTACACTTTTCCTTTGAAAATAAAATATCTTAATAGTCTGTCTAATATTGATATATCACAGATGCTTCAACAAGTTGGTTTTAATTAATGACAGAGATTCTGTAGAGACAGACATTGGAAAGTTTTGAAACAAGGAATGTGGTTAAAAATCTTGATTTTTCCCTCTCACAATGTGTCTGCCACATATTGTTAACATTTTCAGATAATCCGCTGTTCGATGACTGTAAAAATTTGGAGGTTTTGTTCCTTTCCTCTCAAAGCATTTGTAGAGGTAGTAATATATTTTAAAAGGAATTTGGGGTACAGGGATCATTGCTTTACTTTTTGTTATTTGAGGAATAAGTTAAATATGAGTATTTAACAAGTATTCATTTACTGTAAAGTATTACTGTATTTTTCATGTTCATTGGGAATTGTTTCATTTTAGATCTTTTTAACTTTATAAAAAGGCATGTAATCATTTGAGGCTCACTTTATGTACTTAATGTCATACTGCTAACATTGATCTATTGTGTATTTTGGAGGTGGGGAGCTGCCATATAGCATTCCATCGTGTGATTGTACCACAGTTTTCACACCTACTCTCTTGATGATGGAATGTTGCTAATGTTCAACTTCAGGGGGTAATTTCAAACTGTTTTCCAAAATGGTTGCCTCAATTTACTTTCCCCTGCAATGTAAACAAGATCTTTGGAAGCTGTGTGGTCTCTTACATTTAGTATTCTCAGACTCTGAAATTTTTGTCAGTTGAATGGCTTATCTCATTGTGGTCTTAATTTGCAGTTCTCTGATATTGAACATTTATTTATATATTTAATATTTCCTCTCTTGAGAAATGTATTTTCATATCCTTTGCCTACTGGATTGCTTATAGTTTTCTCATTGACTTCTAGGAGTTCTTTATATATTCTTGATAATAATACTTTTGGTTGTGTTTCTGAGCTTTAAAATCTGTCTTTCAGGTATCTTTTGATGAATACAGTTCTTAATTTGAATATAATCCTATTTATCCATTTTCAATAATCAATATCTTTGTATCTAATTTAAGAACTATTTCCTGTCTAAAGGTCTAAGAAGTTCACCTATATTTTCCTAAGAGTTTTAAAGTTTGCTTTTTTTAATGGTATGAGAGGAAGGCTAGGAACCCTATTTTCATTTGGATAACCATTTTTCTCCACCTCCGTTTACAGAATATTCCCTCCTTTCCTTATTGTCCTACATATCATCTCTGTCATTTTCCAAAGCTCCCTCTATGCACTGATTTGTTTCTGGGCTCTCTTTATATTCCATTAGTCAATATATTTATCCTTGTGCCAATACCACATTTTCATAATTGGTAACTTCATAGGAAGTCCTGGTATCTGGTTAACAAGTCTCCCTTTTTGCTTTTCTTCTTTAGAAGCTGTGGCAGGCAGCCTCTAAGATGGCTTCTTATAATCCAGCCTTCTGATGGTCACACTCTTGTGTATTTCTGTTCCCTGGAGTGTGGTCTGGAGTTAGTGACTTGCTTTCAGTAAATAAAATTTGGCAAAAATAATGGGATGTTACTTCTAAGATTAGATTATAAAAGACTATGGCTATTTGGGGTCTTTTGTGTTTCCATACAAATTTGAAAATTTTTTGCTCTAGTTCTGTGAAAAATGCCATTGGTAATTTGATAGGGATTGCACTGAATCTGTAGATTGCCTTGGGTAGTATAGTCATTTTAACAATATCAATTCTTCCAATCCAAGAGCACAGTATATCATTCCTTCTGTTTGTGTCATCTTTAATTTCTTCCATCAGCGTCTTACAGTTTTCAGAATACGGGTCTTCCTGACTTCAGACTATGCTACAAAGCTACAGTAATCAAAACAGTATGGTAGTGGCACAAAAACAGCTACATAGATCAATGGGACAGGATAGAAAGCCCAGAAATAAACCTACGCACTTATGGTCAATTAATCTACCACAAAGGAGGCAAAAATATACAATGGATAAAAGACAGCCTCTTCAATAAGCAGTGCTGGGGAAACTGGACAGCTATGTATAAAAGAATGAAATTAGAACATTCTTTAATACCCTATACAACAATAAACTCAAAATGGATTAAAGACCTAAATGTGAGCCTGAATACTATAAAACTCCTAGAGGAAAACATAGGCAGGACACTCTTTGACATAAATCTCAGCATTCTTTTTTTTGATCCATCTCATAGAGTAACGGAAACAAAAGAAAAAATAAGCAAATGGGACCTAATTAAACTTACAAGCTTTTGCATAGCAAAGGAAACCATAAACAAAACGAAAAGACAACTTACGAAATGGGAGAAAATATCTGCAAACATTGCGACCAACAAGGGCTTAATTTCCAAAATATACAAACAGCTCATACAGCTCAATATCCAAAAAACAAACAACCCAATCAAAAAATGGGCAGAAGACCTAAATAGACATTTCTCCAAAGAAGACATACAGATGTCCAATAGGCACATGAAAAGATGCTCAACATCGCTAATTATTAGAGAAATGCAAGTCAAAACTACAATGAGGTACCACCTCACACTGGTCAAAATAGCCATCATCAAAAAGCCTACAAATAATAAATGCTAGAGAGGTTGTGGAGAAAAGAGAACCCTCCTACGCTGTTGGTGGGAATGTAAATTGGTGCAGCCACTATGGAGAACAGTATGGAGGTTCCTTAAAAAACTAAAAATAGAGTTGCCATATGATACAGCAATCGCACTTCTGGGTATATATCCAGAGAAAACTCTAATTCTGAAAGATAATGCACCCAGTGTTCATAGCAGCACTATTTACAGTACCCAAGACATGGAAGCAACTTAAATATTCATTGACAGATGAATGGATAAAGAAGATGTGGTATGTGTGTGTGTGTGTGTGTGTGTATACACACACACACACACACACACACACACACACACACACACACAATGGAATATTACTCAGCCATAAAAAAGAATGAAATAATGCCATTTGCAGCAATATGGATGGACCTGCAGATTATCCTATTAAGTGAAGTAAGTCAGATAGAGATAGACAAATATCATATGATATCACTTATATGTGGAGTCTAAAAAAATGATACAAATGAACTTATTTACTAAACAAATAGACTCACAGACATAGAAAACAAACTTATGGTTACCAAAGGGGAAAGAGGGGAGGGACAAATTTGGAATTTGGGATTAACAAATATACACTATTATATATAAAATAAACAACAGGACCTACTATATAGCACAGGACACTATATTTAATATCTTGTAATAACCTATAATGGAAAAGAATCTGAAAAAGAATATATATGTACACACATATATATTTTTTTCAGGTATACAGCAAAGTGATATATATATATATATATATATATATATATATATATATATATATATGGAGTAAACAACTATACTTCAAGAAAAAAAAAAGACTATGGTTTCTGTCAGGCACTCTCTCTGACTTGCTTGTTCTGAGGGAAGCCAGCTGCCCTGTGAACTGTCCTAGAGAAAGTCTGAACATAGAGGAGTAAAGGTAATTACTGATGGAGCAAGATTCTTGAGAGGTGGGGAGTGGTGGATTCAAGAGACTAGTTGAAGAGATTAATATTGAGCTAGAGGAGGAACACCTGAACCACTGAGGCTGTGGGGCAGGTAGAAAGGACAGAGGAAGACATAGGTGTATCTGAGTGGGTTTACACGCAGGGAAGAGGACAGAGCACTGTAAATTCTAACATGAAGCACTTTGATAAACACCTATTCCTTTCCTAATTCTCTATGATAAATGCATATTGATTTAATAGAAAGACCACTGGACCAAAGCCATAAGACCTAAGTTCTGGTCTTGACACTGACACAACATTTTCTTTCATGATTGGAGACACCTAATTTTTCTGAGTTTCACTTTCTTTGTCTTTTATTGAGGGATATAGATTATCAGTAGATAACATGTAAGATCCCTTCCAAATCAAAGCTACCATAATTGGTTATTTTCATTGTGTGTATTGCATAAAATTAAATTTTTAGATTTCTATTAAATGTTTTTTGTATGTGTGATTTGTTACGAGAATTGTTTCTTGATATATCAGGCTATTTATACCCTTCTTTGAGAGACTCCTTACTCTGAGATTTTTCTGTGTGTTTGAATATCAACACACAATTTTACTAGCATTATTTCCAATAATGCTTCTGTCTAAAAGACTTAATAATTCACTCCTTAAATCTCTTCCTTTGTGTCTTTTAATTACTCTAACAAATATCATCCTACCTAGTATTATTAATATATTATTTGTTTGGAGAAGGAACTACCATTTAGAGTTTACCTGAATTTAATCCTAAAAAATGAAATCAATAGCCTGTTTGAATCAAATCATTTCATAAGTCTAGAATAAATTTGTGTCCTATTTATTTCTAGTTTTTCCCAACTGGTGATTATTGCTTTTCTAGCTTTTTAAGTTTGTTTTCTTCTTTTTTTTTTTTTATAACAAAGTGAATCAGTTATACATATACATATGTTCCCATATCTCTTCCCTCTTGCGTCTCCCTCCCTCCCAACCTCCCTATCCCACCCCTCCAGGTGGTCACAAAGCACCGAGCTGATCTCCCTGTGCTATGCGGCTGCTTCCCACTAGCTATCTACCTTACGTTTGGTAGTGTATATATATCTATGCCTCTCTCTCGCTTTGTAACAGCTTACCCTTCCCCCTCCCCATATCCTCAAGTCCGTTCTCTAGTAGGTCTGTGTCTTTATTCCTGTCTTACCCCTAGGTTCTTCATGACATTTTTTTTTCTTAAATTCCATATATATGTGTTAACATACGGTATTTGTCTTTCTCTTTCTGACTTACTTCACTCTGCATGACAGACTCTAGGTCTATCCACCTCATTACAAATAGCTCAATTTCATTTCTTTTTATGGTTGAGTAATATTCCATTGTATATATGTGCCACATCTTCTTTATCCATTCATCCGCTGATGGACACTTAGGTTGTTTCCATCTCCGGGCTATTGTAAATAGAGCTGCAATGAACATTTTGGTACATGACTCTTTTTGAATTATGGTTTTCTCAGGGTATATGCCTAGCAGTGGGATTGCTAGGTCATATGGTAGTTCTATTTTTAGTTTTTTATGGAACCTCCATACTGTTCTCCACAGTGGCTGTATCAATTTAAATTCCCACCAACAGTGCAAGAGTGTTCCCTTTTCTCCACACCCTCTCCAGCATTTACTGTTTCTAGATTTTTTTGATGATGGCCATTCTGACTGGTGTGAGATGATATCTCATTGTAGTTTTGATTTGCATTTCTCTAATGATTAATGATGTTGAGCATTCTTTCATGTGTTTGTTGGCAGTCTGCATATCTTCTTTGCAGAAATGTCTGTTTAGGTCTTCTGCCCATTTTTGGATTGGGTTGTTTGTTTTTTTGTTATTGAGCTGCACGAGCTGCTTATAAATTTTGGAGATTAATCCTTTGTCAGTTGCTTCATTTGCAAATATTTTCTCCCATTCTGAGGGTTGTCTTTTGGTCTTGTTTATGGTTTCCTTTGCTGTGCAAAAGCTTTGAAGTTTCATTAGGTCCCATTTATTTTTGTTTTTATTTCCATTTCTCTAGGAGGTGGGTCAAAAAGGATCTTGCTGTGATTTATGTCATAGAGTGTTCTGCCTATGTTTTCCTCTAAGAGTTTGATAGTTTCTGGCCTTACATTTAGGTCTTTAATCCATTTTGAGCTTATTTTGTGTATGGTGTTAGGGAGTGATCTAATCTCATCTTTTACATGTACCTATCCAGTTTTCCCAGCACCATTTATTGAAGAGGCTGTCCTTTCTCCACTGTACATTCCTGCCTCCTTTATCAAAGATAAGGTGACCATATGTGCGTGGGTTTATCTCTGGGTTTTCTATCCTGTTCCATTGATCTTTCTGTTTTTGTGCCAGTACCATACTGTCTTGATTACTGTAGC
>NW_021699342.1:0-2037 GCF_005190385.1 Monodon monoceros
GCTATTCATTTAGAAGTATTTAGAAAAAGAGTAAAAACCTGCAGAAAACTATCACTTTTATATGAGGCTCCCAAGCTGTCTCTAAGCAGACTGGCTGTACCTCAGTGGTTACATGAAGCCCCCTTTGTCATATGACTTTAAGGGCATGAACATATAACTACCCTCTTGGAAACTGTATCTGAATTTAAGTTTTAAATGATACTAATTAAAATGGTACTAATTAAACGTAAATGGTACAATTCCTCTCAGAAGAATAGATACAAAATATTTTTGAAGTAATCTGCACTTCTCAAATTTAGGACTATGTTTCTAATTATTTTTGTATATTTTCTTGAACATTCTTGTTTTTCCTATCTTGCAAATGATGCTCCATTGGTTCTTTTTTTTTTTTTTAATCTTTATTTTTGGCTGCGTTGGGTCTTTGTTGTTGCGTGGGCTTTCTCTAGTTGCAGCGAGCGGATGCTACTCTTTGTTGTGGTCCGCAGGCTTCTCATTGCGGTGGCTTCTCTTGTTGCAGACCATGGGCTCTAGGCATGCGGGCTTCAGTAATTGTGGCATGCGGGCTCAGTAGTTGTGGCACACAGGCTTAGTTGCTCCGTGGCATGGGAGATCTTCCTGGACCAGGGCTCAAACCCATGTCCCCTGCATTGGCAGGCGGATTCTAAACCATTGTGCCACCAGGGAAGTCCCATTCCACTGGTTCTTGTTTTGGATTTTCATATTACCATTACTCGTTTTAGTGACTCTAATTCTTATTGAAAAAATAAAAAAGGTACATACCCGTTCCTAACAAAAACAATTGGACTTCCCAAAAAACATAAATGGACTCCATAGATCAAGAATCCCAACTTTGACAACCTTTAATAAACTTAGAAAATGATAACCCATTTGTCTTAATATATTTATTCTAATATTTTCTACAATATACATTTTTGAGGCTGCTAAATACTGTGTGTGTGTGTGTATACACACACACACACACACACACATATATTTCTGAGATTAAATTTGACCAGCTTCTAAATCTGAGACTTGGAAGATTTGGATATACTTTTCTCTCTTTTTTTTTTTTTTGCGGTACGCGGGCCTCTCACTGTTGTGGTCTCTCCCGTTGCGGAGCACAGGCTCCGGACGTGCAGGCTTAGCAGCCATGGCTCACGGGCCCAGCCGCTCTGCGGCATGTGGGATCCTCCCGCACCGGGGCACGAACCCGTATCCCCTGCATCGGCAGGCGGACTCTCAACCACTGCGCCACCAGGGAAGCCCCTACTTTTCTCTTTATGTTAGAAAATGAAAATCTCTTTGCACGCTGTGGAAGAATACACAATTCCCAGGCTTTTAAAATACTATATCCCATATAGTAGTATTTATTCATTTATTACAATATAACACAATTTCCACTTCATTGAGTGGACATTTATTACTATCTAGCCTTCAAGTTAATTTCAGTGATATTATTAGGTCAGTTTTAACTTTTTGCACAAAATGTGAGCCCATATCCATTATTGGATGTCATTAACATATCTAAAGGTGTAATCTGGCCATTGAATGTGAAAATAGGTATGCTTTTCATCGCCTGTCAGTGCTATTAAACTACAGTATTTTTCACTTCCATAGTAATTTAACTGTATGTTTTTTACTTGATGTTTCTACTATGATTTTTTTTAATTGAGCTTCATACTATGTCTGCCATCAAATTTCATTCAAAAACCTATCTCTGCCAGACTCAAATGGATACAATTATTTTCCTAGAAAAAATGTGAGCCTGGAATATTTCCACTTTGCTTCCGTTTGAACTAATCTAAGCTTTTACGATTTTAAAGTTCTCCATGGATATTCTCGGGCATGTCAGAGATCTTTTACCTTTGTTCATCAGTATATATTGCTGTGAGTTGGTTCTGGTTTGTTAAGCACTTTAAAGAAAGGGAAAACTTTAAATTCTACAGGGCTAAGAAAGGGAATTTTATAGAAGAAAATATGCTTTACTGTTATCCATGAATTTAATCTTTATCTTTTAAATATTTATTATTTATACTA
>NW_021699343.1:0-400 GCF_005190385.1 Monodon monoceros
TTGGGTTTAGGGAGTTGATTTCTAGTCTTCATTTGGTGAGAATGTTTATCATTAATGGATGTGGATTTTGTCAATTTCTTTTGTTGCATCTATTGAAATGATTGTGTGGTTTTTATGTTTATCCTATTAATGTAAAGTATGGCATTAATTTTCAGATGTTAATTTGCATTCCTGGACTAAACTGTTTGATCATGCTGTTTAACCTTTTATATATTGCTGAATTATTTGTTCTTACTTTGAGAATACTTGTGTCCATGCTCATGAGATACTGATCAATAATTTGTGTAATATCTTTGTCTAGTTTTTGGTATCAGATTAATACTGGCTTTGAGGAATGAATTGGAAAACATTTTCCTCCTCTATTTTCTAAAGAATATGTGAAGGATTCTGTTTGTGCTTT
>NW_021699343.1:410-3763 GCF_005190385.1 Monodon monoceros
CTCATGAAAAGGTATCTTAGTCATTAAAAAAGAAACCACTAGGATCTGAACTTAGATCCCATTAGCACTACTAATAATTTGAGTCTCTATTCTGGCCCTTGGCTTAGGCTTTCACTTGCCATTTATACTAGTAGAGTATGTTACTCTTTCTCACATTTGTGCAACCAGGTTAGCTGACCTCCAATCCAGATACCTGCTACAACATACACTGGGTTTATGCAAGTTTTCTGAATTCTTTCTAAACCATATAACAAAGAGTGAGTTTCATCACTTCTATTCAACATAGTATTAAGAAGTGTTAGGTAGTGCAACTAGGCAAGTAAAAGACATCCAAATTGGAAAGGAAGAAGTAAAACTCACTATTTGCAGATGATATTATATAGAGAAAACTCTAAAGACTCCATCAAAAGACTCATAACTAATAAAATAATTCAGTAAAGACAGGTGGTAGCCAAAATGGTGGAGAAAGACCCTGAACTCATCTCCTCCCACAGACACATCAAAATTACAACTACTTACAAAGCAATTATCTATGATAATAACCTGAAGACTAACAGAAAAGACCTTCCACAATTAGACATGAAGAAGGAACCACAGTGATATGGGTAAGGGGCAGAGACACAATATAGTCAGGTCCTACAACCCCAGGGTAAGCAACCCACAGAGAGGAGGAATATCACACTCCTCAAAGAGTGAGGTGTCTGAGTTCCACATCAGGCTCGCCCTGTTCTGGGAAGATGTGCTCTCAGAAAGTCTGGCTTTGAAAACCAGTGGAGCTTATGTTTGGGAGAGCAGGCAGGCAATAGGAAACAGAGAGATTGCTTTTAAAGGATATGCACAAAATCTCATACACTCTGTGTCCTGGCAGAGATGGAGTAGTTTAAAATGAGCCTAGGTTAGATTCATTTCATCTTGGAGAGCCTCCTGGAGAGGCAGGAGGCAACTGGGAATCCCTCTGGGAACAGAGATACTAGTGGCAGCCATTTTGAGAAACTCATTCTACTGCTATAACAGTGGTTCTGGTAAGTGCCATTCTGGAATCCTCCCTCTACTTTCTTAGCTCTGGAGGCTCATTCATCACTAGTGTTGGTATCAGCCCTAAAACTCCTGAGCCATGCAGACAGCCACACAAGGAACTGACATCAGCAGGCTGGCACCAGCCTTGAGCCACCCAGGCTGTGTAGCCAGCTAAACAGGGATCTGGCTCTGCCCTCCAGTGGGCCAGCAGCCACCCCAGGACTCCCTGTAATGTACAGCCAGCCATGTGAGAAGCCTACCCTGCACTCCCAGAGGGCTCTCTGCCACCACACAAGGCACAGACTTACAGCCATCTGGGCTTGGAACCAGTTCTGCCTTCCAGTTCACCCACAGTAGTCAGTCCACCACAACTGAGGGGTGCACAAGCCCACATATGGGGCATCCCTAGAGCAAACGGCTCTGGTGACCAGAGGGGAGTGTGCTGCTGGGCCCTTTGGACATCTCCTACATAAGGCCAATTCTCCAAGATTGGGAAATGTAACCAATCTACTTAACATATACAAATAAGTACAGAGAATTAGGCAAAATGAGCAAACAATGTTCCAAATTAAGGAAAAGATAAAACCTCAGGTAATGAATTAAGTGGAGGAAAGCAATCTATCTGATAAAGAGTTCAAGGTAATCATCACAAAGATGCTCACTGAACTCAGGAGAAGAATGGATGAAAACAGTGAGAATTTTTAACAGAGTTAGAAAATATAAAGAACTGCCAAACAGAGCTGAAGAACTGAAATAAAAAATACACTAAGAGGAATCAGTAGTAGATTAGATGATACAGAGAAACCGGTTAGTGATCTGGAAGACACAATCTGTTCACGCAGCTTGTTCACTCAAGCAGAACAGAAAAGAATTTTTAAAAATGAAGATAGTTTAAGAGACATCTGGGACAACATCAAGCCTAATAGCATTTGTATTATAGGAGGAAAGAGAAGAGAGAGAGAAAGGGGCAGAGAACTTATCTGAAGAAATAATAGGTGAAAAATTCCCAAACCTGAAGAAAAAGACATCCAAGTCCAAGAAGCAGAGAGGCCCAAACAACATGAATCCAAATTAGGCCACACCAAGACACATTGTAATTAAAATGCCAAAAATTAGAATCTTAAAAGCAAGAGTAAAATAATGAGTTAAATATAAGGGAACTCCCATAAGGCTACTAGCTGACTTTTCAGCAGAAACTTTGCAGGTCAGAAAGGGGTGGCACAGTATATTCAAAGTGATGAAAGGGAAAATCCTACAACCAAGAATATTCTACCCACCAAGGTTATTATTCAGATTTGAAGTAGAGGTAAACAGTTTTATGGATAAGCAAAAGCTAAAAGAGTTTAGCACTACTAAAATGGCCTTACAAAAAATGATAAAAAGATTTCTCTAAGTGGAAAAAATGTACATCTAGAAATATGAAAGTTATAAAAAGCAATCTCACTGGTAAAGACAAACATGCAGTAAAGGTGGAAGACCAACTAATTATAAAACTAATAGGAAGGTTAAAGGACAAAAGTATTACAATTATCTATATTTCCACTGAGTACATAAGGAATGCACATACACAAAAAGATGTAAAATACGACATCAAAAAACAGACTTGGGAGGAGTAAAAATGTAAGGTGATTAGAATGTGTTCAAACTTGAAATCATTAACTTAAAATAATCATATCTCTTTTTTGTACACATACCTCATGGTAACCACCATCCAAAATCTATAATAGATACATACACACAACAAGAGAAAGGAATCCAAATGTAACACTAAAGGTAGCCATTAAATCACAAGAACAAAAGAACAAAATAACCTACAAAAACCCCTCAGAAAATAATGAACAAAATGGCAGTAAGTATATACTCTCAATAAATAAACAAATGGATTAAGTCTAATCAAAAGATAGTGACTGACTGAATAAAAAAGACCCATATATATGCTGCCTTAAGAGAATCACTTCGGATCTAAAGACGCACAGACTGAAAGAGAGTGGGTAAAAAGAGGTATTGCATGCCAAAGGAAATGAAAACTGGGTAGCAAAACTTCTATAAAAATATTCTTTAAAACAAAGGCTAATAAAAGACAAAGGATATTACATAATGATAAAGGATCGATACAACAAGAAGATATGACAATTATAAATATGTAATGCACCCACATAGGAACATCTACATACATAAAGAAAAAATGAACATAAAGGGAGAAATTGACAATACAGTGATAGTAAGGGACTTTAACATCTTACTTACATCAATGGACAGATCATGCAGACAAAAAAGAAATCAGTGAGGAAACATTGGCCTTAAATGAGGTAGTAGGTCAGATATAAATATACAAT
>NW_021699344.1:0-1082 GCF_005190385.1 Monodon monoceros
TATAATAAAGTAGGGTGCAATATAAGAAACGAGGCGGTATTCTTACATGAGACATGCATCAGGCACTAGAGGGATAGAGGTACATTAGCATGCTGAAACAAAAGCCACACATTTCATGATGAGCTGGGAGAATTATATACAAAGTTGATGAATACCTACCCTATTTTCCTCCCTGCCTCTGCAGCCTCGCTGCCATGTTCCTGGCCTGTGAGTTAATTTACTTGGGAGTGTTAAAACAAAAAGAGGTTCTTCAGCTATGACTTTTTTCTTTCTTTTAGAAATCAGTAAAGCCGGGCTTCCCTGGTGGCGTAGTGGTTGAGAGTCCGCCTGCCGATGCAGGAGACAGGGGTTCGTGCCCCGGTCCAGGAAGATCCCACATGCCGTGCCATGGCCGCGGAGCCTGCACATCTGGAACCTGTGCTCTGCAACGGGAGAGGCCACAACAGTGAGAGGCCTGCATACCGCAAAAAAAAAAAAAAAAAAGCTTATATCCACATACCCTTTTAACTCAGCAACATCATCTTGAGCATTGTTTCCAATAGAAATTCTCACAAACAAGGATATATGTACAAAAGAATGTATTATGCTGCATTTTCAATAGCTAAATCAATAAATAGAAATCAGTCAAAATTTCTGAAATGCTGGATATCACTGAACAAAATATACTACATATTATTAACCTGTTACCTCAGTGACAATAGCTGGTAATTATTGACTTAGTCTATGATCTCTTGTATGTTTTCAACCAATGGATTTTTATTAATATTCTAAAAGAGCTGATTCCACATGACAACAAAAAAACACTGCAAAACAATTCACAATACTGAATGATATAAAATTAAAAAGAGAAATTCACTGATGTCAGTCAAGTTCACAGACAGTAAACTTAGAAGCCAAAATGTTAGTTTCTTACCTTTGCAATCAGAAATGTGTAGTAATATGATCAACTTATTGAGTTCCAGAATGTATCAATATATCTAGGGCATTCATTCTGTGGGTGGTCTTGAATAATAAACTTAAAATGGACCAAGGAGTCTTATTTTTATGTTTGATAACTTTTGCAGCATATAACCTCATGATGG
>NW_021699345.1:0-1062 GCF_005190385.1 Monodon monoceros
GACGGGTTAGGGTAAGGATTGGGGCAAGGGTTAGGGTTAGGGTTAGGTTTAGGATTAGTGGACGGGGACGGGGACGGTTTAGGGTACAGGTTAGGGTACGACAATGGTTTAGGGTGAGCGTACGTTTTAAGGTATGATTTAGTGTTAGCATAAGGTTTAGGATTAAGTGAAGGATTAGGGTAAGGCTTCGGGTAAGGTTTTAGGTAAGGGTTAGGGTTAGGGGACGGGGACGGGGACGGTTTAGGGTACAGGTTAGTGTACGAGAATGATTTAGGGTGAGCGCACGTGTTAGGGTATGGGTTAGTGTTAGCGTACGGGTTAGGATTAGGTGACGGCTTAGGGTAATGCTTCGAGTAATGGTTAGGCTTAGGGTTAGGGTTAGGGGACGAGGACGGTTTAGGGTACAGGTTAGGGTACAACAACGGTTTAGTGTGAGCGTACGTGTTAGGGTACGGGTTAGTGTTAGCGTACGGGTTAGGTTTAGGGGACGGGTTACGGTAAGGCTTCGGGTAAGTGTTAGGGTTAGGGTTATGGTTAGGGTTAGGGTAAGGGGACTGGGACGGTTTAGGGTACAGGTTAGTGTACGACAACGTTTTAGGGTGAGCGTACATGTTAGGGTACAGGTTAGTGTTAGCGTACGGGTTAGGATTACGGGACGGTTTAGGGTAAGGCGTAGGGTAAGGGTTAGGGTTAGTGTTAGGGTTAGGGTTAGGGGACGGGGACGGTATATGGTACAAGTTTGGGTACGACAACTGTTTAGGGTAAGCGTAAGTGTTAGGGTACTGGTTAAGGTTAGTGTACGGGTTAGGATTAGGGGACGGGTTATGGTAAGGCTTCGGGTAAGGGTTAGGTTTAGGGTTAGGGTTAGGGGACGGGGACTGTTTAGGGTACAGGTTAGGGTACGACAACGGTTTAGGGTGAGCGTACGTGTTAAGGTACGGTTTAGTGTAAGCGTACGGGTTAGGATTAGGGGACGTTTAGGGTAAGGCTTCGGGAAGGGTTAGGGTTAGGGTTCGGGTTAGGGTACGGGGACGGGGACGGTTTAGGGTACAGGTTAGGGTA
>NW_021699346.1:0-1106 GCF_005190385.1 Monodon monoceros
GGTTAGGGTTAGGGATAGGGTTACGGTTAGGGTTAGGGTTAGGGGATGGTTTAGGGTACAGGTTAGTGTACGACAAATGTTTAGGGTGAGCTTACGTGTTAGGGTATGCGTTAGTGTTAGCGTACGGGTTGGGATTAGTGTACGGGTTAGGGTAAGGCGTCGGGTAAGGGTTAGGGTTATGGTTAGGGTTAGGGGATGGGGACGGTTTAGGGTACAGGTAAGGGTACGACAACGGTTTAGTGTGAGCGTATGTGTTAGGGTACGGGTTAGTGTTAGCGTACATGTTAGGGTTAGGGGACGGGTTAGGGTAAGCTTCGGGTAAGGATTAGGGTTAGGGTTAGGGTTAGGGGACGGGGACGGTTTAGGGTACAGCTTAGTGTACGACAACGGTTTAGGTTGAGTGTACGTGTTAGGATATGGGTTAGTGTTAGCGTACGGGTTAGGATTAAGGGAAGGGTTATTGTAAGGCTTCGGGTAAGTGTTAGTATTTAGGGTTACAGAGAGCGTTAGGGGACGGGGACGTGGACAGTTTAGGGTACAGGTTAGTGTACGACAACGGTTTAGGTTGAGCGTACGTGTTAGGGTACGGGTTAGTGTTAGCGTACCGGTTAGGATTAGGGGACGGGTTAGGGTAAGGCTTCGGGTAAGGGTTAGGGTTAGGGTTAGGGTTAGGGTTAGTGTTTGGGGACGGGAAAGGTTTAGGGTACAGGTTAGTGTACGAGAACGTTTTAGGGTGAGTGTACGTGTCAGGGTACGGGTTAGTGTTAGGGTACGAGTTAGGATTAAGGGACAGGTTAGGGTAAGGCTTCGGGTAAGTGTTAGGGTTAGGGTTAGTGTTAGGGTTAGGGGACGGGGACAGTTTTGGGTACAGATTAGGGTACCACAACAGTTTAGGTTGACCGTACGTGCTAGGGTATGGGTTAGTGTTAGCGTACGGGTTAGGATTAGGGAACGGGTTAGGGTAATGCTTCCGGTAATGGTTAGGTTTAGGGTTAGGGTTAGGGGACGGGGACGGTTTAGGGTACATGTTAGGGAAAGACAATGGTTTAGGGTGAGCGTACGTGTTAGGGTACGGGTTAGTGTTAGCGTATGGGTTAGGATTAGGG
>NW_021699347.1:0-1715 GCF_005190385.1 Monodon monoceros
GGGAATTATAGGTCCCTTTTAGAGTCCCCACACAACCACCCATTTTTTAATATCCTAAGGGTGCTCACCTGAAATCTCCCTTATTCTGACGAAGATCTTTCCAAAGGTCATGCAGAGCCCTATTCCCAGGCCACTTTGCCATAATCGATCCAGCGCTGGGTGGCAAAATTGATGGCTTCCGCGCAGTTGAAGCCAGAGTGGTAGCCATAGGGAAATGGCACCATGAACTCTCCAGCCTCCTCAGTGACCCGACCGAAGGGGATGCCATTGTCATTGAGGACCGTGGGCGAGATGAGAGCCACCTTGTGCCGCAGGAAGGCCTCACAGCTCCGTGAGCTGCCCGGGAATAGCTCCCTGGCCAGGCCTTCCAGGCGCCGGCCGTGCTCCGGGGGCACCGCGTACCAAGTCTTGGGCACCCCGAAGTGCAGGTAGTTGATGCTGTAAAGGTCCATGTCCTCCATGTGCCAGGCGAAGGCGGTCTTCCACATGCCAAAGTAAAGGTAGGGGGTGTTGATGCCCTCGATGACCACTCCGCACTCCTGTTCCAGCAGGTCCTGAATGGTTCCCGGGTGTCCAAGGTTCCACTCCTTCGTGTTTTTATCGAATAAGGAGCCACTGACGTCCGCACCATATACTGGTGAATAAAAGGGGTGTGTTTTCCAATATTTTCGCTCCAGATCCTCAAAATCAGAGTAGAATGGAGTCTGGTGTCTTCCACTGTTTGTTAAGCGGTAATACTCGCTCACGGTCATCGCTTTCTTCTTTCTGTGGTGCTGAGTAAACACACCTGCCTGCCCAGTGGTCACCTGCTGGAGGGGAGCGGCTATTAAGATGTCATCGATATCATCATACGTCTGTCTGGCTTTCCAACCTTTCGGTGGAATTACCTTGGCTAGGCCAGCTCGGTGTGCACCTTGCCACTCCATGGCAAGAATATATTTGCTGAAATCTTCAAATTCTTCCATGGTTGGGTGGACGATCGTAATCTTTCAACTTGGGTTCTGGCTCCCAAAGTGCTTAGACTGCATGGCGGCAACACAATAAGCAACGGACTGCCAGCTTCTTAGGTATGCTTTGGATACCTGAGAATGCTGGGGAGTAACCTCTTCCCTATACTTCCTTTATTTTTAAAGAAGTTTTGATAGAGCTAAGAGGCAGGAACTCAGACTTGAACTTTTAAACAAACGAGGTGGTATCTTCTCCAGGCTTGTCAATCCACCAGAAGGACTCCACTCTTGTCAGCATTTTGGAGCCAAAGGAAATCCACTATTTCCCAGAGGAGACGGCTCTCTGAGCCAAGTCCTGCCTCAGCCTGCAGCTCTGTGAGTTTCCTCTGTTGGGGGTATAAGTGCCTGAGACCTCTCCAGATTCCCAGGCTTCAGTGCATGGGTGGCTTCTCACCTTACTGTAGCAGAAAGTCTCTTCATGGAAGTTTCCAAGCCAAACCTAAAGAAAGTACAAAATATTGAAAATAAGTGGATGACAAAACAAACTGAGTTAACATCAAGTAAAAGAAAATTGTATAGCAATCTTAATTTCAAAGTTTGAATTTAAGGGCAAAAAGTACACTCTTTTGGTAGGCATGTAAACTGGTGCAGCTATGGTGCATACTATGGAAAACAGAATGGAGGTTCCTCAAAAATTGTAAATAGAACCACCATATGATGTTGCAATCTCACTTCTGGGTATATAGCTAAAGGAAATAAAAACAGAAT
>NW_021699348.1:0-1252 GCF_005190385.1 Monodon monoceros
GGTTTTCCTCTGTGTAACTGGTGGGTTCTGTTTTTCTTTTTCTTTTTTTCGTTTTTGGTTCAAGGTAGATTTTATTCCTCTTTTCTGTATTTACAGATATATGCATGGAAATAATTTATTCATATAAATACATGTATGTGAAGGGCAGAATATTTTTTCTGTTTTACTTTTTTTAATTTTATTTTTTTTAATTTTGAATTTTATTTTATTTTTTATACAGCAGGTTCTTTTTGGTTATCTGTTTTATACATATAAATGTATACATGCCAATCCCAATCTCTCAACACCTCCCACCACCATCCCCCCAACAGCTTTCCCCCCTTGGTGTCCATACATTCGTTGTCTACATCTGTTGCTCTATTTCTGCCTTGCAAAACGGTTCATCTGTACAATTTTTCTAGGTTCCACATATATGCATTAATATACAAGATTTGTTTTTCTCTTTCTGACATACTTCACTGTGTATGACAGTCTCTAGATCCATCAACCTCTCTACAGGTGACCCAATTTCATTCCATTTTATGGCTTAGTAATATTCCATTTTATATATGTACCACATCTTTATGCATTCGTCTGTCTGTGGGCATTTAGGTTGCTTCCATTACCTGGATATTGTAAATAGTGATGCAATGAACATTGCGCTGAATGTCGTTTTTTAATTTATGGTTTTGTCTGGGTATATGACCAGTAGTGGGATTGCTGTATCATATGGTAATTCTATTGTTAGTTTTATAAGAAACTCCATAATGTTCTCCACAGTGACTGTATTCATTTACATTCCCAACAATAGTGGAAGAGGGTTCCATATCTCCACACCCTTTCCAGCATTTGTTGTTTGTAGATTTTTCTGATGATGCCCATTCTAACCAGTGTGAGGTGATACACCATGGATGAGTCTATTTCGTTGAGCAAGGAGTAGGTCTTGTCTATTACATATTTGGCTTATGGAAAGGTATCTGTGCTAATTTCAATCTCTGGTTTTATACAGCACCCCAACTCAACTTTCCCCTTAAGCAAGCATAAGTTTTTTATCTAAATGTGAGACTCTGTTCGGTTTTGTAATCCAGTTCATGTGGAGCCAAGTTTACACTCCCTCTATTAGTGATATCTTATGATATCTATCTTTCTCTTTGTGACATATTTCTCTTAGAATCATCGTGCTTAAATCCACTCAATTTGCTGCTACAGGCCTGATGACATTGATTTCATTGCTGAGTGATATTCCATTGTACGTAAGTAGCACAACTTCTTT
>NW_021699349.1:0-21570 GCF_005190385.1 Monodon monoceros
AACAATGTTTAATTCCTGTGTCCTGCAGGGGTGGTCTTTCTTTATTCCTGCCAGTTGGTCTCTGTGACTCTATGCAGGCCCATTAGGAGACACTTCCTCCTCTGCCGTTGTGTTGTTGTGGGTGGGAGGCAAAGGCTGCACGGCCTCCCTGTGGCAGGCCCAGGTCAGAAGCCCTCTGAGCCTCAGTTTTCTGATCTAAAATATGGGTACCCTCTTTTGTACACCAGAGGGCTGAGCTGAGGATGACCGTGTGCAGTGCTCAGCCCTGCGGGCTGCTTCTTCATCCACAGAGCCAGGATCCTACACCAAGCCTCCTGTTCTTTCTACACCACCCCTCTGTCCCCATAAGCTCATCTCTTGGGAAGGTTGCAGAGCTCTGCTAATAGGACCTATCCCTTGAAAGCAGAAATGAGATTTTTCTTCCCAAGTCCGTTCCTTGGGGGAAGTCTTCAAAGAGGATTCTTGTAATTTCCTGTTATAAAATTTTATGTGCAATTACAAACAATGAGCTGTGAGCATTAATTGAGCAGACTGGGAGATTTTCTGTTTTTAAATCACGGGCTATTTTAAAACCTCCCAGACCACGAGAAAATGGCCTGAGGAAATAAACTTTCAGAGGGTGGCCCAGGCAGCAACCCACCCCTGTGGCCCCTCTTGTTGCATCTGGGATCCTGCAGGAAAGGTGGCCACTGTGCCCAGCAGAGCTGGAGGGCCTGCTGCAGCAAGAGGAAGCAAGAGGTTGACCTGTTCTCCGGGGTTGCAGGGCTTTGCAAATAATGGCTTTCCACCCACTCCAGCTGCCTGGTATGTAGCGGATCTGTATCCATCCATCCATCCATCCATCCAACCAAACACTATTAGTTGAGTACCTACCAAGTGTCTGTGGACCCAGGAGTCTGCTCAGGCTCAGACTCTGCACCTGGGTCCTCTGTGAGTCTCAAGAGATGCAGACACTGTTGTTTTCGAGTCTCCTGATAGATGAAAACAAGTAGAGAAATGCCCAAGTAGGCTTTTTTAAATTGTGGTATATTTAAAAGTTTTGCACTGAACAAACTAATGCTTTTAACACATTCTAAAAATAGCACACAATGCAATTGTGCTCTTCAGAAGGTGATCACAGTGTTTAGAAACAATGTTTAATTCCTGTGTCCTGCAGGGGTGGTCTTTCTTTATTCTTGCCAGTTGGTCTGCCACGCTCTGTGCACATAGAGCTGTGAGCAAAACAGACAAAAAGTCCTTCCTTCCTCGGGCTGACATTTTAACAAGGGAGACAGAGATAATGAACACGATAAATAAGAACACCATGCATTATATTAGAAGGCAATAAGTGCTTTTGGAGAAAAACTAATTTGGGACGGGAGATGAGACAGGAAGGAGAGGGTAAGGGCAGGCCTCCTTGAGAAAGTGGCAGGTGAGCAAAGATTTGAAGGAGGCCAGGGAGCAAGCCATGAAGCTCTCTGGGTGGAAGTGTTCCAAGTAGAAGAAAAAGAGTGAGTGCAAGGGCCCTGGGGGAGGTCGTGGAGGAAGGGACGCTGCGCAGGCCTGCTCACCCTTCCAAGGACTTTGAATTGGCTCTGAGACGTGGGTGCTGCCGTCAGCCTGCCTGCAGAGGAGTGGTGCGCACTGGCCTACTTTTTAAAGGACTGCCCTAACTGCTGTGTTGAGAATAGAGCTACTGTCCACCAGTGAAGCCACTGGCCACGTGGCGGTCGAGTGCTTAAAATGTGGCCAGTCTGATTCGAGATGCACTGCATGTGTACGTACACACCCGGACGGTGAAGACTTACTGTGAAAGAGAGAAACTGTCTCATTAACTATTTTAAAACACTGATTACAAATTGAAATGATAACACTTTGGATATATGTGTTTAAAATATCTATTATTACAATTTAATCCATTTCTTTTTAGTTTTTAAAATGTGACTATGAGAAAAGGCAAAACTCCATACATGGCTCATATTCTATTTCTATTGGACAGCACTGTTCTAGACAGTACAGGTCAAGGGCAGAAACTGGGAGACACTTGGGAGGCCATGGCCGTAACCCAGGTGAGAGGGGATGGCAGCTGAGCCAGGGGACAGAGTCGGGGTAAGTGGTGGAATTCTAGGTGGATTGTGAAGGTGCGTTTGCAGCTGGACTGCAGGGCGTTTCTCCACAGATGTGTGGGGGGGGGATGAGTGATTGGCACAGGTTCTGCCCAGCACACTGTGGTGGGGAGGTGTGTGGAAAGGGAGGTGGGATCCAAAGAGTCAGGGTCCTCTTGTGGAACCAGAGTCTGGAACAACACCCAGGGAGGGACTGTTGGTGGTCGAGGCCAGAGGAGAACTGGACGTCCATATGGGGGCAGTGTAAGCTCAGGTCTCTTCTGACAGGTGATTGTGTGACTCCTGGCCTTTACTTCCCCATCTGTAAAATGGAGGCAGTGGGGCCCAACGTCTCAGAGCTGTGAAAGTCAAGTGGGTGGCATAGACTGCGTGTGCAGTCGGTGGGGTGCTACCATTATTACAGATGCAGGGGCCGTGAGCTGGAGGGAGCTGGGGCTGGGTGTGCCTGCTGCCTCTCTGCTCTGCTCTACCAGAAATTCCACAAGAGCTACTGTACTTGTTTTATTAAGAGTGCTCAGTGGTCCAGGGGTCAAGACTCCATGTTTCCACTGCAGGGGGCACGGGTTTATTCCCTGGTCAGGGAACTAAGGTCCCGCATGTGGCGTGAGCAAAAAAAAAAAAAAAGTGTTCAGGCCAAGATGTTGTCCCTGGTGTGCCCAAGAGGAAGGAGGCCCGCAGCCCTTCCCAGGCCACTGCCAAGAGGGTAGATGGAGGCCTGGTGGCCGTGGAGGAAGCAGTGTGTCCTGCGGCATCCCTGCTGGGCTGGAGGCAGATGGACCGTGAACTGCTGATTGGAGGGCCTTCTGGAGGAGGTGGTGGTGGTGGTTTGGGGGAGCCATGGTGCGACAGAGGCAGAAGCTCAGCCGCAAAATGAGAAAGCTGCAGGCAGAGGAGAGGCTAGGAATCGTAGCCGCCCTGGACCTGGGGCTCCGCTGCTTTGGTGTCTGCTAGCAGGCTGGGTGGAAGCGGCCTCTGCCACCTCCTTTTGGCTCAGTTTAGTGCTGAGCCTTGCACACAGTAGGTCCCGAATAAATAACGATTGCACGGAATAAACAAGGCAGTATTGAAATGCACTAGGATAATGTTTGTTGAATGCACAACAGGAAGAGCCCTGGATGGAAATATTGATCACCCTGCTGTGGATCAAGTTATGTGCAGCCTCCATCAGTCCACTTCTGTCCACCCACCACCTCCCAGACTCAAGCCTCCAGGGCCTTTGTCCTGCACGCCCACAGTGGCCTCCTCACTGGTTTCCTTCCTTTCACTCTTGCCCCCTCAATCTTTTCTCCACACAGCAGCAGGGGGTAAGGCAATAGCTGATTCACTTTGTTATAAAGCAGAAACTCACACACCATTGTAAAGCAATTATACTCCAATAAAGAGTTAAAAAAAATGTAGATCAGATTATGCTATATCTCTGGTTAAAACCTCTACAGCCTTCCCTTGCCACCAGCATATAATTCTGCAAGGCCCTACACGATCTGACTCGATGTTCCTGGCCAACTTTATATCCTAACGTTCTTGCTCTCTATACCATCTTTCCTTTTCTAGGACTCAAGCCAGTTCCTGTCCCAGGGCCTTTGCACTTGCTGCTACTCCACCTAGAATGCCGTTTACTCCCATTTTCCCCTTGGTAACGTCCCATCCTGTCTCAGCGCAAGTGCCTCCCCCTCAGAGAGGACTTCCTTGAGCCCCTCCCTCTATGAAACCCTAAATTACTTCTTATGTTAATATCTGCTTACAATGTTTCACCATCCAAAGCTTTCTTGTGTATGTATTGTGTCTCCTCCACCAGAGTGTAAGCTTCCTGAAGCTTTTCCCTCCTTGTCCCCTCCCATACCCAGCCCAGTGCCTGGAACATAGTAAGTACACAGTGAATATCTGTCAGATGAACGAATGTGAGTATCCGTAGTAATCTTGAGCACTCTGTGTGTATTATCTCATCTAACCTGTGTAAGCTCCTCTGTCATCAGGGAGACAACTAAACTGTCTGAGGATTGAAATCTCATGTCTGACTCTGCAGCTCATGCTGTTGAACCCTGCACGACACCATCCCTCAGACCCTGGTTCCGCCCTGGCTCTGCCAGTAACCAACTCTGTGACTTTGGATATGTCCTGCTTGGAGTTCCTTCTGACCCCAGGGAGAGTTGGTTGAGTGTTTCAAGTCCCTGGAGCTCTGACAATCTAGGGCATAGTTCTCCAGGACCTAAGTGTCCCCTTGGGAAGGTTTATATCTGGGATATTCCTACGGGAACATTTGCATCCTGCACCACTCTACTTGGCTGTTTTACTATAAGTACATATGCTTATGTTATACTTTATTTTTCACCTAAATTTAGGTTAGCGCTTACCTGTGGATTTCATGTTAGGGGAGTAAAAGGGCTGTTACAGAATACATATTATAGGTAGTTCCTTGGTGATCTAATGCTTAGGATTTGGTGCTTTCACTGCTGTGGCCAGGGTTCAATCCCTGGTCAGGAAACTGAGATCCTGCAAGCCGCACAGCGCAGCCAGAAAAAAAGGGAAAACAAAAACAACCCAAAATACATGTTATAGAAGGCGGCTTTCATCACAGGTGGTGACAGAAATCAGAACCAGGAACTTAGGCTGGAGTCACAGACCAGGAGTAGCATGAGGGGCCTGCTGGGTGCTGGAGGTGTCCTATGTCTACACCTGGGAGGTTGTTACATGGGTGTAAACGTGTGTAAAATTCACTGAGCTGTACAACAAAGATGGGGTTATGTGACCATAAGCCATACCAGTTTTAAAAATTAAGTAAGATAATACATAATGAAATAAATAAATGACATAAAAAAGTGGGCCTTGGGACAGAAGCCACTGGGGTCCTGGAGCCTAGGGCTCCTCCCTGATCTAGTGAGGTTCTCTTTGATCCCCGGACTCAGCTCCACATCTCCTCCTCCCTGACCCCACCTCACTAGGCTCCTGCAGGCAGCCCCCTCCCCTCACCAGTACTCCCTTCTTAGCGTTACTCTAAGACCTGGTGACTTGCTGGTGGCCCCCTTGGCTGTGAGCCACTTGCCAGTGGCTCCCAGCCTTGACGCCTTGGACATGGGCTGCCTGCAGTGGTGTTTGTTGAATGAATAAGCACCCACCACGTGGTGGAGGAGGAGAGAGGGCTGATGCTCATTCTTGCCCCAGGCTCCACACCTTCCAATCTAACAGGGCAGAATATGGACATTCAGGGTCTGCAAGTCTAGAGGAGGAGACCGCGGGAGGCTTGTCCCCAGCACGCTCTGCAGGATGTGCTAACGGTGGTGGTAATGGCAGCTAGCACTAGGCTCAATGTTCATGCCTCATCTCCGGTAATCCTACCCTTGAGGTGGGTACCTAGACTCCACCTGCATTAGAGATGTGGCCAGGAGGTTCAGAGAGCTCTTGCCCCTTCCGGGAGTCACAGGGCAAGGAGCAGAGTGCGACTGGTACCCACATCTGTTTGACGTCAGAGCCCAAGGTCTTGGGCCTCACATATCCTGCTCAGTCTTGCTCAAGTAGAAAGATGAGAAGGAAGAAGACAGCTCCTTCCCAGTCTCCTGATGCTTCCTTTCCTCCAAATGCTGGGTCTTCAAATGTCTGGTCTTTATGATCCTTCCTTTAGATGCCGCGTTCTCAGAATATGCTTTTACATGAAAGCAGGAGAGAGATGCCGTCAGACTTAAGAAAGCACTCCTTGACTATAGATGATAAAATACTGTTCTGGGCAGGTTAGATGTGGTCATGCTGGAAAGCAGGGCCTGGAACTGGTGAGATCTGAGGTATTTTGGGCCCAGAGTCTGACTCTCCATGAGCTCCTGGCTCTGGGGACCCACCTCGGAAAGAGTGAGGCCAGCCAGGCATTAGACCTCCTGGGACCCACGTCCCCATGTTCCCTGGAGCAGCAGGGGGCCCAGAGCACACCTAGGGGAGAGCGAGAGAACTGGCAAACTTTTCCAAGCAACTTTCCAGTGGCAGGAGGCTTCCTCGGAGGACTTGGCCTGATGCTTCTCTGGGCTCTGTCTCCCATGGGTGCAGGCCTGGGGAGGGGGCTGTGGGTGATTGGAGCCTGGCAACTCCCAAGCAAACCACACGCCCCTCAGGGCCCTTTCCCAGGAGGCTCCCTAACCCCGCAGCCTCTCTTTCCAGTCCTTTCACTCAGGGACCTGTTCCCTCCCAGGCCAGGGCCCAGGTTGCTGAGCAGAGGCCACCAAAGGCTCTGGGGACTGAGAGAAGCCTGGAGAAAACCCCGAGGATCTGGTGCTTCTGGACCCGGTTGCCAGGCCCTCGCTTTCCCCACACTCTTGGAGGGTGGGGCCTCCCCTGGGCCCTGAGAGGCCTGGGTGGAAAATGAAATATGCAAGTAGCTACAGATGGCAGAAGGACCCTCCAGGAATACCTTACAGCGCCTCCTAAACACACGTGTGGTTATTTGGATTTCCAAGCGGAAGAAGGGAGCCTCTGCCCCCCATCTGCAGCTCTTTCCTCTGCTTCTCCCACCTCCTCTTGGTGGTCTTACCACATGGAGTCCAATCACTGGGTCATTCTCTCAGTACAGGTTTACTGAGCACCTCCTGGGCCAGGCAGGTGCCAGGAGCCAGGGGTACAGTGCTGAACAAGGGGACAGGTCCCTGATCTCAAGGAGCCGACAGCCAGTGAGCAGGTGAATAACAGACAAATGAAACGCCTTCTGAAAGTGATAAGGGCTGTGGTGACAGTGAATCAGAATGATTTGACAGCAAGTGATGAGGTGCGGGAATATGAAACGGCGTGGGTACACTGGGGTCCTACACAAGGGCAAAGTCCCCAAGGCAGGAAGTGGCGGAGGGTCAGAGGGCAGCTGCAAGCCGAGGTCAGCAGGGCCCCGTTATGCTGGGCCAGGCTGTCTGTGGGTGCAAGCTGACTTTTATTCTAAGCATCAGAGGAGCCACTGGAAAGGTTTAGTGGGGAACTGATGTGATCAGCTCTGCATTTGGAAAACATTGTTCTGGAGGCTACAAGGAGAACAGTTTTGGGGGCAAGAGGTTTGGGGGAGACCTGTTAGGGTGGAGGATGGGTTGCGGGGCTCCCTGGGAACCTTGAGTTTCTCTAGGTGCTCGGAGCAAGGCTTGGGTTTCCACTTTAGTCTTTACGGTAACAAAAGTGCCACCTGTGGAATTGTTTGCAACTGGGGTTCACCGTGCATTTTAATTTACTATTTGTGGCCATTGTCGGGTTGGAAGAGGCGCCAAGGCAATTACTGAAAAAAAGGACCTGTATGCAGAAAATTATAAGACACTGATGAAAGAAATTAAAGATGATACAAATAGATGGAGAGATATACCATGTTCTTGGATTGGAAGAATCAACATTGTAAAAATGACTCTACTACCAAAGCAATCTATAGATTCAATGCAATCCCTATCAAACTACCACTGGCATTTTTCACAGAACTAGAACAAAAAATTTCACAATTTGTATGGAAACACAAAAGACCCCGAATAGCCAAAGCAATCTTGAGAACGAAAAACGGAGCTGGAGGAATCAGGCTCCCTGACTTCAGACTATACTACAAAGCTACAGTAATCAAGACAGTATGGTACTGGCACAAAAACAGAAATATAGATCAATGGAACAGGAGGGAAAGCCCAGAGATAAACCCACGCACATATGGTCAGCTTATCTTTGATAAAGGAGGCAGGAATGTACAGTGGAGAAAGGACAGCCTCTTCAATAAGTGGTGCTGGGAAAACTGGACAGGTACATGTAAAAGTATGAGATTAGATCACTCCCTAACACCATACACAAAAATAAGATCAAAATGGATTAAAGACCTAAATGTAAGGCCAGAAACTATCAAACTCTTAGACGAAAACACAGGCAGAACACTCTATGACATAAATCACAGCAAGATCCTTTTTGACCCACCTCCTAGAGAAATGGAAATAAAAACAAAAATAAACAAACTGGACCTAATGAAACTTCAAAGCTTTTGCACAGCAAAGGAAACCATAAACAAGACCAAAAGACAAGCCTCAGAATGGGAGAAAATATTTGCAAATGAAGCAACTGACAAAGGATTAATCTCCAAAATTTACAAGCAGCTCATGCAGCTCAATAACAAAAAAACAAACAACCCAATCCAAAAATGGGCAGAAGACCTAAATAGACATTTCTCCAAAGAAGATATACAGACTGCCAACAAACACATGAAAGAATGCTCAACATCATTAATCATTAGAGAAATGCAAATCAAAACTACAATGAGATATCGTCTCACACCAGTAAGAATGGCCATCATCAAAAAAATCTAGAAACAATAAATGCTGGAGAGGGTGTGGAGAAAAGGGAACACTCTTGCACTGTTGGTGGGAATGTGAATTGGTACAGCCACTATGGCGAACAGTATGGAGGTTCCTTAAAAAACTACAAATAGAACTACCATATGACCCAGCAATCCCACTACTGGGCATATACCCTGAGAAGACCATAATTCAAGAAGAGTCATGTACCAAAATGTTCACTGCAGCTCTATTTACAATAGCCAGGAGATGGAAACAACTTAAGTGTCCATCATCGGATGAATGGATAAAGAAGATGTGGCACATATATACAATGGAATATTACTCAGCCATAAAAAGAAACGAAATTAAGTTATTTGTGATGAGGTAGATGGACCTAGAGTCTGTCATACAGAGTGAAGTAAGTCAGAAAGAGAAAAACAAATACTGTATGCTAACACATATATATGGAATTTAAGAAAAAAAAAACTCAAAGAAGAACCTAGGGGTAAGACAGGAATAAAGACACAGACCTACTAGAGAATGGACTTGAGGATATGGGGAGGGGGAAGGGTAAGCTGTGACAAAGCGAGAGAGTGGCGTGGACATATATACACTACCAAAAAAGGTAGATAGCTAGTGGGAAGCAGCCGCATAGCACAGGGAGATCAGCTCGGTGCTTTGTGACCACCTAGAGGGGTGGGATAGGGAGGGTGGGAGGGAGGGAGACGCAAGAGGGAAGAAATATGGGAACATATGTATATGTATAACTGATTCACTTTGTTATAAAGCAGAAACTAACACACCATTGTAAAGCAATTATACTCCAATAAAGATGTAAAATTAATTAATTAATTAATTATTTTTAAAGAAGGTTCCAGAATGTGAGGAACAAGAAGGAACAAGAGTTCACCTCTGGCTGGAGAAGGTCAGGCCAAGGTCTGGCAGCTGGTCTGTGGGCGCACGATGGGCCCCACCCCCGGGGCAAGGCCCAGTGAGGGCAGCATATAGGCTGATCTCCCCACTGCCCTGCAGAGTGGAAAGGGGGCACTTAGCTGGGCCAGCACCCAATGAGATGGAAGCTTGCTGCTACGATCTTTATTCTCACCACTAATAATCTTCTCTGAGGGGGACTTGCCTGGTGGCGCAGTGGTTAAGAATCTACCTGCCAATGCAGGGGACACGGGTTCGATCCCTGGTCCGGGAAGATCTCACATGCTGCAGAGGAGATAAGCCCATGGACCACAACTACTGAGCCTGCGCTCTAGAGCTCATGAACCACAACTACCGAAGCCCATGTGCCACAACTACTGAAGCCCACGTGCCTAGAGCCCGGGCTCCACAACAAGAGAAGCCACTGCAATGAGAAGCACGCATACCGCGATGAAGAGTAGCCCCCGCTCACCGCAACTAGAGAAAGCCCATGCACAGCAACGAAGACCCAATGCAGCCAAAAATAAATAAATAAATTTATATAAAAAAAATCCTCTCTGAGGGACGCACTTGAGGCAACAGCTCATCCCAGACTCCAGACCATCACCAGGATGGTCCCATCTCTCTTCAGTTATGGGCTGCGAATTCTAAAGGGGAAATCTCAGATTAGATCTGGCGAGAGGCAGAGAAATAGCTGGAGAGGGAGAAGGTTGGAAAAGGTGAGGGATGGGCCAAGCCTTCGTTTTTCCAAAGGCTCTGGGAAAATAGGGATAGAGTAACAAAGAGCCCCTTTACATTTGCTTAAAACTCTGGCTTCTGCATTCACAAGGCTGGTTGGAGATGTCAGCCAGCCCTGCAAGCTTCTGGCTGGAGAAACCTGAGGGTCATGAATGGACTCAGGGCAGCATCGAGGTGAGAAGTGTGTATGCTGAGCAGGGCACTCCTGTGTTTGAATCTGACACTGAAGAGCTGCTCAGTCAGAAGCAGACTCAGAGACAAGGGCTGGACTGCAAATGTTTATTTAGCCAGCACAGGACGGGAGCGGGGAGATGAGGCAGGGAAGGGGAAGAAGCCAATAAAGAGTGGGCTTTCAGCAACTCGCGCTCATCCCCTCTGAGGCACCCTGGGCATCAGTGTACAGCGTGTGCCCGAGAGAGGTGGAGCTGGGGTATTTATACACTGACTCTCATCACCATTGGTTGAGGGCGACTCCTAGGGACACTAACTCTGCAGCACTCAGGTCCACCTTGTGCCTGGGCAGAGTCAGTGTAGGTGACCTCAGGCAAAGAGATGGAGGTGCTGGCCGTTGGAAGTCGAACCTTCAGGCACTGAAGTTATACGGCGAGATATGGATGGGATACCCAAGTGACTGCTGCAGCAGTTACCTAGCCCAAGCCTCAGTTGCTTCATCTGTAAAATTGGGATAATAATAGCGATCCTGTTGAAAAAAAAATAAGTAAGAAGCCCTGTCTCCTAGGGTGATTGTGAGAGTGCATGAGAGAATGCTCATAAGGCCCTTGTTTCAGTGCTGGGCACACAGTGCATGCCTTGTATGTGGGTGCTTCATTCATTTATTTGATGGATATTTACTGAGTGCCTCAGGGTGCCAGGCCAGCAGGTAGGAATACGATGGTCGCACTTCCGGCAGCAGTGCGTGGCCAGCCTCCTGGACTCTCAGGTAGAAGGACCAGCATTCCAGCTGCCTTCCAGGGGCCCCAGCAGGTGCCCGCAGTGGTCACCGGCACAATAACGCATCCTTTAGAGGCTGCTGTCTCTTCCCTGCCTCACTTCCCCACTCCTTTAAGTGCTTCTTGGCATTGCCTCCTAAATAATCTACCTGCCCTGGAATCCTCATCTTGGAATCTCCTTGGGGGAGTGGGAGCGGGACCCAGACTAAAACAGCTCATGACCAGGAGGTGCACTGTTCGTCTTCTTTTTTTTTTTTTTTTTGCCAGGAACAGCCACAGAGAGTTTGTTCACTTCTTTAATTTTTAAAAATGAGTAAGCTGACAATTGTGTACCCTTTGAATACCCAATAAAAATGTTCATTATGCAAAACAGTACAACCTTTTTCATTTTTTATTTTATTTATTTATTTATTTTTATTTTTAATTTTTAATTTTTTGTGGCACGCGTGTCTCTCACTGCCGTGGCCTCTCCCGTTGCGGAGCACAGGCTCCGGACACGCAGGCTCAGCGGCCATGGCTCACGGGCCCAGCCGCTCCGCGGCATGTGGGATCTTCCTGGACCGAGGCACGAACCCGCGTCCCCTGCATCGGCAGGCGGACACCCAACCACTGCGCCATCAGGGAAGCCCTCATTCTTTAATAATACTGTAAATATTTCAGAAAGGATGTATTGTTTCTAGTGAATATCAAAAAAGTCACTGCAATGATGTTTCGCCTGCCCCCGCATTTCCCTCCCCGCCCCCCAAAGTTACCCAAATACTAGTAGGAAATTACAAAAAGCAAAGAACAAAAACCCTCCCTCCACCCTGCACCATGAGTCCCGTGAAGTAAGTGAAGTGTTAAGTGCCACAAGTACAATGCGGCATGTCCCCAACCAGGCCGTGGGGCTGTGCACTGGCGACAGTGGTTGGTGGAGAGCCAGTAGCAGCAGCAGTGGGGAGACCCCCTCCCCGACCTGTTGGGAGAAGAGCAGACAAGGATGGGCACAGGTAGGGGCTCAGCTGGAGCCCCGGACTTCCTGCACCCATTTCCTGGGTCCACTAGCTTAGCTTTGCCTCCTCAAGTCTCACCTTGAGGAGGTGAGACTTCTCACTGCCTGCCACACCCCTCCCGCCTGGAATGTCTTTCCCCGCTTCCTCCCCTTGGCAAACTTCCTGGCTCTGCTTCCTGGCCCGGCAGCCTGTCTCTTTTCCCCTAAACACACCTGACAGTTTCTCACTCTCCCTCTGTCACCAGTGGATTCAGGGTGTGCTATTACTTCCATGATATTTTAATTTAAATCAACGTTTTAATCAGCTCAGTTTTTATAAACTGCGGTAAAATATATGTAACAAAATTTACTATTTTAAGCCATTTTAAGTGTGCAATTCGGTGGCATTCAGTTGTGCAAACATCACCACCATCCACCTCCAGAACGTTTCCATCATCCCAAATTGAAATTCTGTACCCATTAAGCGGTAATTCCCAATGCCCCTCTCCCCCTGCCCCTGGTAACTTCTATTCTGCTTTCTGTCTCTGTGAACTTCCCTATTCTAGGTACCTCGTATAAATGGCATCATATAATATTTGTTCTGTGTCTGGCTTGTTTCACTTAGTATGTTTTCGGGGTTCGTCCATATTGTTGCATGTGTCATAATTTAACTTTTTTATGACTAACTACTACTCCACTGTATGTATATACGACATTTGCTTACCCATTTATCTCTTGATGGACATTTGGGTTGGCTTACTTTTGAAACTCGACTACGTCCTAAGCAATAATATCCATGAAAGCAAGAGTTGGATGGTAAACTTTGCTTTGAATACCTATGAAATAAATCCATAACTAACAAAATAAGAAAATAAAAGTTGGGACTTCCTTGGTGGTCCAGTGGCTAAGACTCCACGCTCCCAATGCAGGGGACGCAGGTTCAATCCCTGGTCGGGGAACTAAGATCCCACACGCCACGGGGCAACTAAGCCTGTGTGCCGCAACTACTGAGCCCACGCGCTCTGGAGCCAGCACGCCACAACTAGAGAGAAGCCTGTGTTCCGCAACTACTGAGCCCACGCACTCTGGAGCCAGCACGCCACAACTAGAGAGAAGCCCGCATGCTGCAACGAAGAGCCCACGTGCTGCAACGAAGATCCTGTGTGCTGCAAGTAAGACCCAACACAGCCAAAGAAATAATAAAATAAATAAATTTAAAAAAAGAAAAGTGTCAAGTGATGCTGCCTGCCACCAGGGGTTCACAAGCTACTCTGGGCAACACTGTGAGCATTTACAGCACAAAACCAGGCTTCATTCATTGCTGAGTCTCCAGGTCTAGCCAGTGCCTGGTGCCTTAGAGATGCTCAAAATTGTTTGCTGGTTGCTATAGGTCTGGGGGCCAGGAGAAGCCAGAGCTGTGTTCCCTCAACAACTCGCACAATCCTGGAACTCACATTCCCACCAAATTGTGCTGAGACTTGGGGTACCTCCTGGGACCCTAGAGCCTGCTTATATCATCACCGCCTGCCCCCGCCCATGTTCCCTCACCCTTACCCCTTCAGTGTGTTCTCAGCCTGACCTCCAGCTGCCAGCCCCTGCGTTCCTTTGCCTGCTGGCTTCCTCGGGGCACTTGAGCCCATTTTGCCACCCACACTGCAGACTGGAAGTGCCAGAAAAGTAATAGCCCCTGGAAATAGCTTTTACCCAATGACTGACAGAGTTGGTAGATAAATGCCCCATCCCCCTCGGCCCTCGGGTAGGATAATTCTGAGGGGGTGCATGGTCCACGGTGGCTTCCAGGGCTCCCCAGCAAGACTGAGCCTCAGTTGCCCTCAGTGGTAACAGGCTTGATAAACACACCCTTTGCTAGTTGCTGTCCCCTCCCCATCTACACCTCCTCTTCCACGGGTACTTCCTGAGACCTCCGCCCAAGTAAACAACTTACAACAGAACCCTTGTCTAGCCTCTGCGTCTGGAGGAACATAACCTAAGACACTGGAAAACATTAGATTTCTGCTAATTTTCCATGCCTGGGAAACCCATTTTTCCTTTTTGATTGCTTTCAATACAGCAATTGGGATGGGGGTCGGTTGGGGAGAGGACTAGAAATTGCCTCGATTTCCAGCGGTCTGTTTTCCACAGGGGTTACCCCAACTGGATAGAGCTTCTCAAAGAAATGGAAACATTGTAATTAACATACAAAATCCTTACTTCTGATGTTATTAAATTTGTTACGCTTATACAGTGCAGAGCATATTGAAAAGGCAAATTAAAATGTTATGTGTTAATAAGCTTGGATTAAATTGGGCTTTGAGAACCTGGGGAAGCGGAGTGAGTCCCACATGGACGCTGTATAGGGTGTTTAAGGAGCCTTTTCCTCGCCTTGAAGCTGCTGCCACTGAAATTACTTGAGAAGACACAGGATCTTAAGAGGAACCTCCCCAGTCTGAAAGTACAGACTTCTGAGTGTGTTTCTGTCAAGTGTATGCACTTTGGTCTCCTGACAGGAGAGTGGAGGAAGAAGGGGGCAACTAAGTATTCAAAAGGAACGAAAGGGCTCCCCTGGTGGCGCAGTGGTTGAGAGTCCGCCTGCCGATGCAGGGGACGCGGGTTCGTGCCCCGGTCCGGGAAGATCCCACATGCCGCGGAGCGGCTGGGCCCGTGAGCCGTGGCCGCTGAGCCTGCGCGTCCGGAGCCTGTGCTCCGCAACGGGAGAGGCCACAGCAGTGAGAGGCCCGCGTACCGCAAAAAAAAAGGAACAAAAAAAGCCCACCCACTCTCAGCAGAGTAAGCCCTAGGAGCTGGACCGCAGACATGAGGGTCCCCCTCCCACCAGCTCTTGGTGACTGGTGTCTCGAGCTTGGAGGACTTGAGTGAACAAGCTTGGCCAGGATGGGACTGTGCTGTTCCCAACCTTTGCAGGAATGTGGAAACCCTCAGCTGGAGGGACTCGGGACTGAAGCCAGAAAACCTCTCCCTCCTGGCAAGGTTGCTGAGGGCACCTAGCCACGCAAAGGGGCTCCATCACAGTCCTCATCCGGTTTCCTGTGGCCTTGGAAAGCTCTCCCTCTTTCTTGGCCTTCCAAACGCTGCTTTCTCCCCTGGTCTCCTCCCACCTCTCTGATGGCTCCTCCTCAGACTCCCCACTCGGGACAACTCTCCCATGGTGGTCTTCCCCTTGGCCCCAACCTAGCTCTCTACCATTTTCACTCTTCACATTCTTCTTGGGTCATCTTCCCACTCCTGAAATTTCTTCTTTCACTTCCTCCTCTGCTGATGATTCTAGATCTCTCTCCCCTATCTAGATCTTCCTCCGAAAACTTCATGCGTGGTGCACCTGGGCTACCTCCACCCAGGATCCCCAAGCTCAACATCTCCCAAATGGAGAGTACCCTCTTCCCCTGTGACAGCTCCCTAGCTTGTATCTCATCTCTTCTAATATCCAAGCTGGAATCCAGGGAACCGTCCTAATACTGTATTAGTTATCTAGTGCTGTGTAACAAATCACCCTAAAATTTAGCACCATTAACAGAATAAACATTTACCATCTTACACATATTTTGGGGTTGCAATCAAGATGCTGGACAGGACTGCAGTCACCTGAAGGTTTGACTGGAGCTGGAGGGTTTGCTTCCAAGGTGCTCACACACATGGCTGTTGGCAGGAGGCCTCAGTTCCTCACTTGTGGATCTCTCCAGAAGCCTGCTTGAGTGTCTGCATGACATGACAACTGGATTTCTCCAGAGCCAGTGTTCCAAGAGAGAGCAAGGAGACAGCTGTGATGCCTTTTATGACCTAGACATACACATCCCTTTTACCATATTCAATTCATTGGAAGCAAGCCACTAAGGACAGCCTGCACTCAAAGGGAGGGAGCTAGCCTCCACCTTTTGGAGGGAGGAATGTCAAAGGGCTAATGGACATATTTAAAAATCACTGCAGATACTTTCTTGCCACATCTGTCCTTTCGACATCTGACTAGCCTCAAATCCCATTGATTAACATGTTTTTTTTAAATTATAAAAGTTAATACAGGTTTACTGCAAACAATTAAGAAAATATAGAAAAGTAGAAAGAAGGGAAAACACCTCCACCCCTACCACCAAAATAATCTTACAATTTGGGGCATTTCCATGCAGGCTTTTCTCTGTGTACAGCTGTATTATCAGGTGGGGGAAGGAGTGGTGTTGCCAGGACCCACCAAGTGCTGGAGGAGGGCTGCCAGGAACTGTGGCCTTCAACTGAGCCACTGACAGAACCATAGAGAGACAGAGAGGGAGCCAGAGAGATAAACACCCTGGCCTCCTCTTCTCCCACCCTCTGATTTCCCCTGGTGCCCCCCATTGACTGAACCACAGGAAATCAGCTGGTGGGAAGCTGTGGTGATGCAGGCTGTAGTTGTTAGACCCAGGATTTAGAGGGAGGAGAAGGGTGAAGAGTGTACGTAGAGGGGGGCACATGGAAAGTCAATAGCACAGTAGACAGGTACCCTTAAAACAATCTGAGGTCATATTCTTATATGATTTTGAATTCTCTTTGTTTTAATCTAAACTTAAAATTGCTTATTGTAAGAATTTTTCCAAATTGCTTGATAGTCTTCAAAATCATGCTATTGAATGGCTGTGGAACATCCCAAGGACTGACACTTACTGACTTCTTGCAACCATTCCCTGTTCTCCCCACACAGCCTTCATCTGACCCCTTGTACCAACTTGCTGGTTCACCTCCCATCTGTGGCTTTACCTCCTCCAATCCATCCTCTATCAGTCTCTGGAGGGACCATTCTGTGACATAGATCTCGTCATGTTATTTTCCTGCTTAAGACCCTTCAATGGTTCCCCATCATTCTTGGGATGAACCCCAGACTCTTCTATGTGTCTGGCAAGGGCCTGCAAGCTGTGGTGCCTCCTCTTCTCCAGATTCAGCTCCAGCCTCTCCCTACAGGCATCACAGGTCCAGCCACGCTGGTTCTGCTGATGGGAGGCAGTGTATGCAGTGGTTAGCGCTTGAGAACTATAGCCAGTCTGCCTGCGTTCACATCACAGCTCTCCTACTTGTCAACTCTCTGACTTTGCACAAGTTTCTCCACCTGGAAAACATGGGTAATGATATGCCTCGGGGTGGGGAGACTCTGAGTTAATGCATGAAGAGAATTTGGAATGGTCCTTGGAGCATAATGACTGCTCAATATGTCTATAAGTTATTACCATCATCATCATTATTATTACTCCCCAAACACACCAGAGCAGTTTTTTTTTTAATTAATTTTTTTTGGCTGCATTGGGTCTTCGTTGCTGTAGTTGTGGCGAGTGGGGGCTACCCTTTATTGCTGTGCGTGGGCTTCTCATTGTGGTGGCTTCTCTTGTAGAGCATGGGCTCTGGGCGCAGGGGCTCAGCAATTGTGGCGCATGGGCTCAGTTGCTCCACGGCATGTGGGATCCTCCTGGGCCATGGATCGAGCCCGTGTCCCCTGCACTGGCAGGCGGATTCTTAACGACTGCGCTACCAGGGAAGCCCCACCGGAGCAGTTTTAAAACATGCCTTCCCATCAAGACCCAGGGTCCATGGCTCCTCCCCTTGAATCTGGGTCAACTTAAGATTGTTTCAACCAGTAGAATGAAGTGGGAGTGATGGTTTGTGACTCCTGAGGCTGGGTTATACAAGGTGGTGCAGCTTCTATCTTTTCCCAAAGAATACTCATTATTAGAGCCCTGATCTTCGAGTCTGACTACCCTGAGGTGGCCATGATGTGAAGAAGCCCAAACTGCGTAGACAGGCCACGTGCAAGCACTCTGGCTGGCAGCCCTAGTCTTTGAGTCGTCCTGGTCCAGTGCCAGACATGTGAATAAATGAGGCTTCAGACAATTTCCACCCCCCGCTCTGAGTTGCTCCAGCCTCAAGTTTTCCAGCTGAGGCCCCAGACACTGAGGTGCAGAGACGCTCTGCCCTGTCTGAATTCCCAACCTACTGGCTATGAACATAATAAAATGGTTGTTTTAAGCTGCTAAATTTTGGCATAATTTATTACACAGCAATAGAAAACCAATACACACATAATGCTCTTCTTTTCCCCTTGGCAAACTCCTGCACATTCTTCAGGACCCTAAAAAAAATGTCATCTTCTCTGTGAAGGCTTCTCTGATTCCTCCCCGCCCTCTCCTCACTGTGTGAATCTGTTTTCTCATCCATCTCTATCATTAGATCAGGCATCCTGAAGGGCAGGAACTTAGGTCCACATTTATCTAGTGGGTTACATTTGCTGAATGAATGAATAAATGAGGCCAGAGCTCTTTCTCCACAGGAGTTGACCTGCATGGCAGAACTATCTGGAAGATATTGGCATAATTTCCACACTGTGGGACTACATAAATATTGGTATAGTGAAGAAAAATCCTGACTTATTCAAATCTTATATAATCACCTGGGGAGCTTTAAAAATGTCCAGCCACAGGTCCCACCCCAGGTCAGCTGAATCACGCTCTGTGCAGGGGAGGCCCAGGTATTGGTGCTTTAAAAATACTTTCCAGGTGATTCTAACAGGCAGCCAGGGTGGAAAAGCACTGCTGTTTAACCATGACAACAACATTAGTGATGATGCTGGCTAAGGCTTTTTTTTTTTTTAATGTATGCATATCATTGTTTTTCATTTATTTATTTTTGGCTGTGTTGGGTCTTTGTTGCTGCGTGTGGGCTTTCTCTAGTTGCAGTGAGTGGGGGCTACTCTTCATTGCGGTGCACGGGCTTCTCATTGCGGTGGCTTCTCTTGTTGCAGAGCATGGGCTCTAGGCACACGTGTTTCAGTAGTTGTGGCACGCAGGCTCAGTAGTTGTGGCTCACGGGCTTAGTTGCTCCGCAGCACGTGGGATCTTCCCAGACCAGGGCTCGAACCTGTGTCCCCTGCATTGGCAGGCTGATTCTTAATCAGTGAGTCACCAGGGAAGCCCTGGCTAAGGCTTTTTGAGTATTTACTATGTGCCAGGGTTTGTCCTATGGTTTTTCATGAATTAATTCATTTACTCGACCCGACCACACTGTGGGGAGAGACTACAATCATCTCCCACTTTAACAGCTTTATTGAGGTATAATTGACATACAATAAATTATACCTTTTAAAGTATATAATTTGATATTTTGACACACACATACATCAACACAAACAAGACAGGGAACATAGTCATCTCTCCCAAATGTGTTCTTGTGCCCCCTTGTAATTCCTCCCTCCTGCCCTTCCCCAGTTCCCTCTGTCCACAAGTAGCCACTGATCTGCTGTCACTACATTGGTTTGCATTTTCTTTTTTTAAAAATTAATTAATTATTTTTTATTTGGCTGCATCGGGTCTTAGTTGCCACACATGGGATCTTTCGTTGCAGTGCATGAGCTTCTCTCTAGTTGTGGTGCCAGAGCACGTGGGCTCAGTAGTTGCAACGCTCAGGCTCTCTAGTTGTGGTGCGTGGGCTCTAGAGTGTGCGGGCTGAGTTGCCCTGAGGCATGTGGGATATTAGTTCCCCAACCAGAGATCAAACCCGCAACCCCTGTATTGGAAGGCGGATTCTTAACCACCGGAGCACTAGGGAAGTCCTGGCATGTGAACTCTTAGTTGCGGCATGTGGGATCTAGTTCCCTGACCAGGGATTGAACCCAGGCTCCCTGCCTTGGGAGCGTGGAGTCTTAGCTACTGGACCACCAGGGAAGCCCCTGCATTTTCTTGAATGTTATACAAAATCATACAGTATGTACTTTTTTGGTCTGGTTTCATTCACTTGTAATAATTTTGCTATTCATCCACCTTGCTGTGTGTATTGATAGTCCTTTCCTTTTCGTTGCTGGGTAGTACCCCACTGTGTAGAGGTATCACATCATCCCCCATTTGGATGAGGAGACTCAGGTTCAAAAAAGTGAAGTGACTTGCCCAAGGTCACTTGGCTGGTAAGCGGTGAGCTTGAACCCAGGTGGTTGCCTCCAGGGCCAGCTTGCTGAACTGTCACCTCTGCATTTTCTCTCTTTGGGCCATGATGCCCTTCCCTGTGGCAGGCAGAATAATGCACTCTCCCCAACTCCAAAAAAAAAAAAAAAAAAACTGTTCATGTCGAATACCTGGAATCTGTGAAGATGGTACATAAGATGGCAGGGGGGAATTGAGTTTGCAGATGGAATTAAGATTGCTATCAGCTGACCTTAAAATAAAGAGATTATCCTTGGTTATCAGGGTGGGCCCAATACAATCACAAGGGTCCCTGAAAGTGGAAGAGGGAGGCAGAAGAAGTGGGTGTAGTCAGAAATTTGAAGATGTTATGTTGCTGGATCTGAAGATGGAAGAAGGGGCCACAGCCAAGGAATGCAGGTAAAAGACAAGGAAACAGGTTCTTCCTTAGAGCTTTCAGAAGCACAGCCCTGTTAACACCTTGATTTTACCCAAATGATTTTACCCCATTTCAGACTCTGACCTCCAAGTCTGTAAGATAATACATGTTTGTTGTTTTAAGCCACTAAGTTTGTGGTGATTTGTTATAGCAACTGTAGGAAACTGATACAGGTGACCTTGACCCAAGCCCGTTTGGAAGGTATGTCTGAGGCCAGCGAGGCTGTAGGGTGTCCAGGGGCAGCTGGGGCAGACTGAGTCAGAGCAGGTGGAACCCTGGCAGAGTGTCCACTCCCCTGTCCCCTGCCCCAGGCTCAGCCACCAGGCTCTGGCTGAAATATTCCCAAGGTCACAGGGGCAGTTGGGAGATGGGAGGTCCTGGAGCTCAGAGATACCCGGGCAGAACAAACTATTCCCTAGTTCTTTGCAGTCCTAAGGTGAATGCAAGAGGCAGGCATTCTCCACCACCTGAGCCACACAGACCCCAGCCCTAGCTGCAGAGGACGCTAGGAGTGTGGGCATGCCAGCCCAGGGTCGGCCATGCAGTGGGACCTCAGAAAACAGAGAAGTTCAAAGCCCTTGGAGAAGGCAGGGCTCGTGGGAGCCCGAGGGGGCTGACAGCGAGTGAGGGCATGCTTAGCGCCCAGCATTCTAGGCAGAGAAAGGCAAGGGCAAAGGCCTGGCGGGGAGAAGGAGGCCAGGGTCAACATCCGGTCAGGAAGGAGCTGGACTTTCCTAACTGCATTTAAGTTGATAATCATCAGATTTATGTACGAGAAGGCAGCTCTGGCTGTCTTGTGGCTCATGGATTGGCGGCGAACAAAGCAGGAGACCACCTACGAGGGGAACTAGCTGTTCAGGTGAGAGAGATGGTGGCCGGCACTAGAGTGGTGACGATGAGCTGGAGAGGAGGGAACATCTTTGGGAGAAGAGGGGGCAGCTGACAGCCGGTGGGAAGCCCCCTCACCCAGAATGAACCCAGACATGGCTGTGGTCGTGGCTTCAGGATTTGCCTCCCAAAGGCATTAAGGCTGACACCTGGGGCTGCACTCAGCCCACTGTCCAGGCCTGGCCTAACCCAGCCAAGTCCAAGGCCAAATAATGCTGAAAAATCATGAATCCCGGAGTGAGGTTAAGGGATCTTTTTTCATTGTCATCTTTTATTGCAGGCATGATTCCCAAGGAAGTTTAAGAAAGCCTTCCTGAGGAGGAGCGGGAGCTGGAAGGAGCTTCCTGAGGAGGAGCGAGAGCTGGAAGGAGCTT
>NW_021699350.1:0-6836 GCF_005190385.1 Monodon monoceros
GAGGATATACCTCCAGTAGTTCCTAAATCCTACACCCTGCTGGTCATTCTACCAACCACCAGGACATGGTATTCTGTACTAGTCTTCAATGATGCCTTCTTTTGTATTCCATTAGTCCCAGAGTCACAAGAAATTTTGGTTTGTGAGTGGCAGGACTCAACATGCAACTAAAACAATACTTCCAGTCCGTGTTGCCCCAAGGGTTCAAAAATTCCCACACCATCTTTGGGGAAAGCTCAGCTAAAGACCTAAAAGTTCTACCTCTGGAAAAGGAAACACTCCTTCAATATGCAGACAACATTCTGATCGCCAGCCCTACTAAGGAGACCTCTGAACTACCAAGCCAATAAAGGATACAGGTTGTCCAAGAAAAAGCTCAAATATCACAGACTACAGTGACCTGCCTGGGCTTCATTCTCACAGAAGGTCGGAGAAGCCCATCCCAGGAAAGGGAAGAAACAATTTACGGCCTTACCCATTTCTAAAACTAGAAGACAGCTTAGGGGCTCCTGGGGAGGCCAGGGTTTGCTGCTTTTGGATCCCTAACTACAGTCTACTAGCTGGGCCTCTATATGAGACACTGAAAGAAAAATATGATGATCCTTTTGAATGGAATGCAGAAGTGGCCTTTCAAGAATGGAAAGAGCAGTCAATTCAGACCCTTGCCCTGGAACTCCCTAATTTAGTTAAACCCTTTAACCTTTACATTCCTGGTGAACGGTGAATCACCATTGGAGTATTAGTGCAAAACTTGGGACCACTTGAAATGGAACAATGCAAGAATGCGATCCAGGTAGAATAAAGTACGATCACCAAGGGGCTTGGCCCACCGCCACATCTGGCCAAGATACTGGCAGTATCTGAAAACCTGGAAATCAGCAGCCCAAAAGCCAACCTCCCTCCTAAGGGAAAAGGACCCCACGTGGTGTTCCTAACCCCCAACCATGCCCTGAAGTTGCAGGGTTGGCTCCGTGGGCACACTGACCTTGAGTGAGGAGGCCCTCCAACTCCAACCTCCATAGAGATAACCGGGGCAAAGGGGCACCATGACGACTCGTGTGAAGGTGTCTGCACGGGCAAACTTAACGCTTATTTCCCACCAGGAAGAGGAATTAACCAAAGGCTCAGCATGCCGTGCCAGAACCAGATTAGGGCCTGAAGCAATCCTGCGGGTTTGTGGCCAGCTCAAAAGAAAGCGAGTTGAAGAAAGGAGCTCAGGGGCACTGTAATTCACAAACCTGCAGAGTTATAAATGACAGCTATCGCCCAGAAATATATTGAAGGAAGGCTGCGAAGAGGACTTGTAAGCGGGGCAGAATTGCAGAAAACGATTTCAGGGGGTAGACTGGTATTGGATTTAAAGCATAGGAAACGAGGCAGAACGTCGACACTGATGCACTTGGTCAAAAATGGCGTACGAGTTTTTTCCTGAGTATATTTAGGAAAAAACGTATACGCCCTTTTTGGCCAACCAAGCAAGCATGTTAAAGAAATCTGCAGTACAGTGAAGTCTCACTGCCCCCGGTCAAAAGAGCCATCTGAAAATAGTGTAAAATCCAGAAAGGCAGCACAGGCCATGGAGAACAGGGAGCCTTGTTATGCTGATGGGCGGGATGTAAATTGCCAACAGCCACTCTGGAGAAGTGTATGGTGTTTCCTCAAACACCTAAAAAACAAAGCAACACAGCCTATGGCAGTTCCGCTTATGGTCCTATAGCTTAGGGAAATTAAAATCAAAAACACACAGCCACCCCCAATTTCCGGACGGCTCTGTTTACAAGAACCTCGTCTACGGTACAAGTTAAATATCCGAGAAAGCAAAAAATGGATAAAGAATTTGTGGTACGCACGTACAATGGAATATCACTCAGCAATGAAATCTACGTCATCAGGCCCGTAGCGGCATAATGAGTGGATTCATGTATGATGATTCTACGAGAAATAAGTCACACAGAAAAAGAAACATCATAAGATATCACTAATACACGGAATGTAAACTTGGCTATTCATGAACTGAATTACAAAACAGAACAGGGTCTCAAATTTAGAAAACCAATTTATGCTTGCTTATGCGGAAAGGTGAGTTGGGGTGCTTCATAAAACCAGAGACTGAAATTAGCACAGATACCGTTCCATAAGCCAAATATATAATAGACAAGACCTACTCCTTGCTCAACGAAATGGACTCAACACCCCATATTCAACGCCTGGGAATATACCTGAGAAGTAAGAATCTTAAAACCCGTGGATTTATATGTCTCCATAAGGAAATCAAGCGTGTGTACAGAGGCCTAAATGCAGCAGTGAAAATCCGATAAATCCCATTATCAAAATAAATTTCAAAAACAATGACAGTGAAATAGAGAGCAATTCTAAAATAATTCATTCAGGGCTTGTGATGCAACCTGGATTTACCACATCTACAGCCAGAGCTGGGTGACACATAAGGCTGGACACTTCGGGCTGATAGCATTGGTGAGGTTCGGTGAGCAAACGCAGACCCTTTGAACTCATACTGCATGGTACCCATTCCATGGGTCCCAACTCTCCAGGTTTAAGGGATTTTTCCTTCAGCTAAAACATGCATGGGGAACCCAGAGTATGGTCCACCGTGTGATTGGGAAACGTTTTCAAATGCATCTCAGTTTTCGTCCCCTGGTACTCGGGTTCACCATTCCAGACGCTTTACTAACACTCTCCCCACTTGGAGAGTCAGTGCCTTTAACCTCCTGTTTGGCACAGTTTGCAATTTCTGCGCAAGATGAACAGGAATAGGGAGAACCAATGAGAGACTAGCTGTAGGTGTCTGCACGGGCAAATGGAACGCTCATTTCCCACCAGGAAGAGGAATTAACCAAAGGCTCAGCGTTCCCAGCAGGAAACAGATTAGGGCCTGAAGCAATCCTGCGGTTTTGTGGCCAGCTCACAAGAAAGCGAGTTGAAGAAAGGAGCTCAGGGTCACTGTAATTCACAAACCTGCAGAGTTATGAATGACAACTGTCGTCAAAAAATGTACTGAAGTAAGTGTTCGAAGAGGACTTGAAAGCGGGGCAGAATTTCAGGAAAACGATTTCAGGGGGTAGACTGGAATTGCACTTAAAGCATAGGAAAAGAGGCAGAATGTCGACAATGATGCACTTGGTCAAAAAGGCGTATGCGTTTTTTCCTGAATATATTCAGGAAAAAACGCATACGCCCTTTTTGGACAAACAAGCAAGCGTGTAAAGAAATCTGCACTACAATGAAGTCTCACTGCTCCCCTGTGAAAAGGGACATCTGAAAAAAGTGAAAAATCCAGAAAGGCAGGCCAGGCCATGGAGAACAGGGAGCCTTGTTATGCTGATGGGCGGGATGTAAATTGCCAACAGCCACTCTGGAGAATTGTATGGTGTTTCCTGAAACACCTAAGAAACAAAGCAACGGAGACTACGGCACTTCCACTTATGGTCTTATAGATCACGGAAATTAAAATCAAAAACATATAGCCACCCCAAATTTTCGGACGGTCTGTTTACAAGAACCTCGTCTGCGGTACAAGTTAAATATCCCAGAATGAGAAAAATGGATAAAGAAGTTGTGGTAGGTACGTACAATGGAATATCACTCAGCAATGAAATCTATGTCATCAGGCCCGTCGTGGCATAATGAGTGGATTCAGGTACGATGATCCTAAGTGAAATAAGTCACACAGAAAATGAAACATCATAAGATATCACTAATACACGGAATGTATACTTGGCTACACATGAACTGAATTACAAAACAGAACAGGGTCTCAAATTTAGAAAACAAACTTATGCTTGCTTAAGGGGAAAGGTGAGTAGGGGTGCTGCATAAAACCAGAGATAGAAATTAGCACAGATACCTTTCCATAAGCCAAATATGTAATAGTCAAGCCCTACTCCTTGCTCAACTAAATGGACTAAACACCCCATATTCAACGCCTAGGAATACACCTGACTAGTAAGAATCTTCAAACCCATGGATTTATATGTCTCCATAAGAGATTCAAGTGTGTGTACAGTGGCATGAATACAGCAGAGAAAATCCGATAAATACCATTATTAAAATGAATTACAAAAAGAAACACAATGACAGTGAAATAGAGAGCAATTCTTAAATAATTCATTCAGGGCTTGTGATGCAACCTGGATTTACCACATCTATACCAAGAGCTGAGTTAGACATAAGTTTGTACATATCGGGCTGATATCATTGGTGAGGTTCGATGACCTAATGCAGACACTTTGAAGTCATACTGCATGGTACCCATTCCATGGGTCCCAACTCTTCAGGTTTAAGGGATTCTAACTTCAGTTAAAACGTGCATGGGAAACCCACAGTATGGTGCACCGTGTCACTGGGAAACGTTTTCAAATGCATCTCAGTTTTAGTCCCCTTTTACTCGGGTTCACCATTCCAGACCCTTTACTAACACTCTCCCCACTTGGAGAGTCGGTGCTTTAACCTCCTGTTTGGCACAGTTTGCAATTTCTGCGCAAGATGAACAGGAATAGGTAGAACCAATGAGAGACTAGCTGTAGGTTTCTGCACGGACAAATTTAATGCTCATTTCCCACCAGGAAGAGGAATTAACCAAAGTCTCAGCATGCCGTGCCGGAACCAGATTAGGGCCTGAAGCAATCCTGCGGGTTTGCGGCCAGCTCACAAGAAAGTGAGATGAAGAAAAGAGCTCATGTGCACTATAATTCACAAACCTGCAGAGTTATAAATGACAGCTATCGTCCAAAAATATATTGAAGGAAGGCTGCGAAGAGGACTTGAAAGCGGAGCAGAATTGCAGGAAAACGATTTCAAGGGGTAGACTGGAATTGCACTTAAAACATAGGAAAAGAGGCAGAACGTCAACAATGATGCACTTGGCCAAGAAGTGCGTATGCGTTTTTTCCTGAATATATTCAGGAAAAAACGCATACGCCCTTTTTTGCCAACCAAGCAAGCATGTTAAAGAAATCTGCACTACAATAAAGTCTCACTGCCCCCGGGTCAAAAGGGCCATCTGAAAAAAGTGTAAAATCCAGAAAGACAGCACAGGCCATGGAGAGCAGTGAGCCTTGTTATGCTGATGGACGAGATGTAAATTGCCAACAGCCACTCTGGAGAAGCGTATGGTGTTTCCTGAAACACCTAAGAAACAAAGCAATGGAGACTACGGCACTTCCACTTATGGTCTTATAGATCACGGAAATTAAAATCAAAAACAGACAGCCACCCCAAAGTTTCGGACAGCTCTGTTTACAAGAACCTCGTCTACGGTACAAGTTAAGTATCCCAGAAAGCGAAAAATGGATAAAGAAGTTGTGGTACGTACGTACAATGGAATATCACTCAGCAATGAAATCTATGTCATCAGGCCCGTTGTGGCATAAAGAGTGGATTCAAGTACGATGATTCTAAGTGAGATAAGTCACACAGAAAATGAAACATCATAAGATATCACTAATACACGGAATGTAAACTTGACTACACATGAAATGAATTACAAAACAGAACAGGGTCTCAAATTTAGAAAATCAACTTATGCTTGCTTATAGGGAAAGGTGAGTTGGGGTGCTGCATAAAACCAGAGATTGAAATTAGCACAGATACCGTTCCATAAGCCAAATATGTAATAGTGAAGACCTCCTCCTTGCTCAACGAAATGGACTCAACACCACATATTCAACGCCTGGGAAGATACCTGACAAGTAAGAATCTTAAAACCCATGGATTTATATGTCTCCATAAGGAAATCAAGCATGTGTACAGCGGCCTAAAGGCAGCAGTGAAAATCCGATAAATCCCATTATCAAAATAAATTTCAAAAACAAAACACAATGACAGTGAAATAGAGAGCAATTCTTAAATAATTCATTCAGGGCTTGTGATGCAACCTGGATTTACCACATCTACACCCAGCGCTGGGTGAGACATAAGGCTGGACACTTTGGGTTGATAGCATTGGTGTTTTTCAGTGAGCAAACGCAGACCATTTGAAGTCATACTGCATGGTACCCATTCCATGGGTCCAACTCTGCAGGTTTAAGGGATTCTACCTTCAGCTAAAACATGCATGGGAAACACAGAGTATGGTCCACCGTGTGATTGGGAAACTTTTTCAAATGCATCTCAGTTTTTCGTCCCCTGGTACTCGGGATCAACATTCCAGACGCTTTACTAACACTCTCCCCACTTGGAGAGTCAGAGCCTTTAAACTCCTGTTTGGCACAGTTTGCAATTTCTGCGCAAGATGAACAGGAATAGGGAGAACAAATGAGAGACTAGCTGTAGGTGTCTGCACGGGCAAATTTAATGCTCATTTCCCACCAGGAAGAGGAATTAACCAACGGCTCAGCATGCCATGCCGGAACCAGATTAGGGCCTGAAGCAATCTTGCGGTTTTGCGGCCAGCTCACAAGAAAGCGAGTTGAAGAAAGGAGCTCAGGGGCACTGTAATTCACAAACCTGCAGAGTTATAAATGACAGCTATCACCCAAAAATATATTGATGTAAGACTGCAAAGAGGACTTGAAAGCGGGGTAGAATTGCAGGAAACCGATTTCAGGAGGTAGACAGGAATTGCATTTAAAGCATAGGAAAAGAGGCAGAACGTCAACAATGATGCACTTGGTCAAAAAGGGCACATGCGTTTTTTCCTGAATATATTCAGGAAAAAACGCATGTGCCCTTTTTGGCCAACCAAGCAAGCGTGCAAAGGAAATCTGCACTGCAATGAAGTCTCACATCCCCCTGGATTAAAGGGCCATCTGAAAAATGTGTAAAATCCAGAAAGGAAGAACAGGCCATGGAGAACAGGGAGCCTTGTTATGCTGATG
>NW_021699350.1:6846-9239 GCF_005190385.1 Monodon monoceros
ATTTACCACCTCTACACGCAGAGCTGGGTGAGACATAAGGCTGGACACTTGGGCCTGATTGGACTGGTGAGGTTCGGTGATCAAATGCAGACCCTTTGAAGTCATACTGCATGCTACCCATTCCATGGGTCCCAAGTCTCCAAGTTTAAGGGATTCGTCCTTCAGCATAAACATGCATGGGGAACCCAGAGTATGGTCCACTGTGTGATTGCGAAACGTTTTCAAATGAATCTCAGTTTTCGAACCCTGGTACTCGGGTTCACCATTCCAGATGCTTTACTACACTCTCCCCACTTGTAGAGTCAGTGCCTTTAACCTCCTGTTTGGCACAGTTTGCAATTTCTGTGCCAGATGAACAGGAATAGGGAGAACCAATGAGAGACTAGCTGTAGGTGTCTGCACGGGCAAATTTAACTCTCAATTCCCACCAGGAAGAGGAATTAACCAAAAGCTCAGTGTGCCATGCCGGAACCAGATTAGGGTCTGAAACAGTCCTGTGGTTTTGTGGCCAGCTCACATGAAAGCAAGTTGAAGGAAGTGGCTCAGGGGCACTGTAATTCACGAACTTGCAGAGTTATAAGTGAAAGCTATCATCGAAAAATATATTGAAGTAAGGCTGCGAAGAAGACTTGAAATCTTGGCAGAATTGCAGGAATCCGATTTCAGGAGTTAGACAGGAATTGCTCTTAAAGCATAGGAAAAGAGACAGAACTTCAACAGTGATGTACTTGGACAGAAAGGGTATATGCGTTTTTTCCAGAGCCCTCATTAACAAGGGGAGGAGGCTCTCAGCACCCTTTAGTGGGCAACAGAGAGCCCACGTCACCGAGGCGAATTTTGCCATCCAGGCAGGAGTGACCTCACACCAGAGGGCCCACCTCACAGAAGTGTGAGGTACCAGCCAGGATCAGTCTCTCACCAGAGGGCCCACATCACCAAGGGGATGGGAACCAGGCAGGAGTGTCCTCACACCAGTGGGGCCACATCATCGAAAGTTGAGGAACCCAGCACATGTGGCCTCAAACCAGAGGACCCACATCACCAAGGGGCTCGGAGTGAGGCAGGCAAGATTAGCCTCAAAACACAGGGTCCATGGAATAAAAAAGGTGAGGAATCCAGCAGTTGAAACTTCCCAGCAGGCGGCCCAGAGCACCAAGGCTATGGAATCCAGGCCGGAATGAACTCACACCAGAGGGGCCTCATCATGATACTGTGAGCAACACAGCCATTGGGACTTCAGAGCAGAAGGCCCACATCTCCATGGGGATGGGAACCAGGCAGGAGTGTTCTTGCACCACTGGTCGACCATCAGAAAATGAGGGGAGACCAGCAGTTAGTGTCTGATGCCACAGGGCCCTCTTCACCTAGGGGAGGAGGCGCCCAGCAGGCTCCAACTGACACGAGAGGGCCTACGTTGACAAGGCGTCGTGTGCCAGCCAGGCAGGAGGGACCTCACAGCAGAGGCCCCACCTCACAGAAGGGTGAGGAACCCAATCAGGATCAGACTCTCACCAGAGGGCCCACATCACCTAGGGGATCGGAAACAGGCAGGAGTGTCCTGACACTGCCACCAGTGGGGCCACATCATACAAAGGAGAGAAACCCAGCACATGTGGCCTGAACAAGAGGATCCACATCTCCAAGGGGCACGCAGTGAACCACGCAGGAGTAGGCTGACAAAACAGGGCCCATAGAATAAAAAAGCTGAGGAAACCAGCAGTAGGAACCTGCCAGCAGGCAGCCCAGAGCACCGAGTCTATTGTTTCCAGGCAACAGTGAACTCACAGCAGAGGGCCACACCATGAAACTGTGAGCAACCCAGACGTTGGGACCTCAGAGCACAAGACCCACATCCCCATAGGGATGAGAACCTGGCAGGAGTGTCCTCACACCACTTAGCACATATCAGAAAATGTGGGTACACAGCAGTTAGGGCCTGACGCCGGAAGACCCTCATCACCGAGGGAAGGAGGCTCTCAGCAGGCTCCAACTGCCACCAGAGTGCCGACGTTGCCAAGGAGGTGTGTGCAAGCCAGGCAGGAGTGACCTCAGAGAAGAGGGCCCACCTCACAGAAGTGTGAGGAACCCAATCAGGATCAGTCTCTCACCAGAGGGCCCACATCACCAAGGGGATGGGAACCAGGAAGGAGTGTCCTCACACCAGGGGGGCCACATCAGCGAAAGGTGAGGAACCCAGCACATGTGGCCTTAAACAAGGGGACACACATCACGAAGGGGCTGGGAGTGAGGCATGCAGGAGGAGACTCAAAACAGAGGGCCCATAGAATAAAACAGGTGAGGAAACCAGAAGTTGGAACCTCCAAGCAGGCGGCCCAGAGCACCGACGCTATGGGATACAGGCCGGAGTGAACTCACAGCAGAGGGCACACATC